>NC_058132.1:575469762-575492872 GCF_016433145.1 Gracilinanus agilis
GAAAAACAACTGCTTGAACGCATGGGTTGGGGTGGACATGATTGGGGATGTGGACTCGAAACTACCACACCAATGCAACTACCAACAATTTGGAAATTGGTCTTGATCAAGGACACATGACAAAACTAGTGGAAATGCGCATGGGTAGGGGGGGCGCGAGGGGGGGGTTGAAGGGGAAAGGAGGAGCATGAATCATGTAACCATGTTAAAAATGAATATTAATAAATGTAAAAAAAAAGAGTAGTTTACTTAGTTAAACTATTAGACAGATTCTCTTTTTCTCTGTCTCTATCTCTCTTTCCATAGCTCTCTCCCTTCCTCTCTCCCTCTCTTTCTGTCTCTGATTCTGTTTCTTTCTCTGCCTGTTTCTTCTCTCCCTCTTTCTCTCTTTCAGTATTTGATAACTAGAATTCCTTTTCACTCAAAGTTTAAGCTCTATGTATTGAGCTGGGTATGAAGGAAAGGACACTTCTGTTTTCCACTTTAGTGTATAGCTCTGAGATTCATGATTAGTATGATAGAATTGTTTTATTTTTCCTTTGTAGTTGTAGGTAGAGATAATGTAGTTCTTAGACTTGGAAACTCAAGCCAATGTGACAGGATCCCTAACAGACATGGCTGCTAGATGAACAGTGAAGCTTGAGGAGCTACAATGCTGGACTCAAATCCAGGGAAGTTTTTGACTTGGAATTAAGTGGGATCTTGTTAAATAGGAATTGAGTTGAAATTGAGAATTATGGCTCCAGATTTATTTGGGAATACGTCTGGGGAATGGTCATTGTATGATTGTTGAATTGTAGTGATGATACTGGAATCACCATAAGTCACTATTATTATCACACTATCTGTGCTCTACTTTGTTGTGAGGAAGATTAGTTAGTAATTAATTAAGTATTAAGGTTGGACTTAGCAGGAAGGACTGGAGCATTCCAAGATGGAATGAAGGACCAGGAAGTGGCATGTGGCTGGGAGAGACTCCATTAGTGGTTGACACAAACTGTTGTTAGCCCTGGGAGATCTCAGAGTAAAGGACACCCTGCATCCTAATTTCCCTGTATCCTGAGTGGTGGTGGTTTCTAAGAAGTGGACAAGAACTACAGAGCAGCACCAAGGAGAGGAGGAGTTTGGGATCTGGTGGACAGCATCTCAAGCACACCCTCTCTACTTGGATACCTTGGACCACCTTGGCTTTTGACATCCTGTGATCATTGGTGGATTACAGTGAGAACCCCAAAGCCACCCTCAACCCTTAGCTGTGCTGGTCAAACCCTGGCTGGAACCAGGTTTGATGCAACCTCCCAGAGACTCCATTACTGATCCTTTGGGCTCTGCCTGCTAGATCACTAAGATTAGAGTAGAGAAGTCCTCCCCTTGCCCTGTGGTTTTGCCATTTAGGTTTTAGTGTAGAATTCCCTATCCCACCTTTATTTTAGTTGAACATAATTAAAACTGTTAAAACCTTTTACCTTGCCTATTGGTTTCAAAGACTCTGGCCCAGTTGTGACAGTTGACCAACAGCCATTTTTGTCAGTTAGGAGCTGCTTAGCTGTGACCTCTGGTCTCTCCATCCTGGTCCTATCTCTCCTACAACCCAGTGTGTGTACCCACAACCATTTAGATTATATTGTAACATCCCTTGTGCCTCCATATTTTTAACAACTTACATTGTTTATTTTAAAAATTAATTTATTTAGCATGATTTTCCCCACCCCTCTTCCCTTACCATTTCTAGAACTGACAAGCAATTTCACTGGGTTATACTTGTATTACTGTTGAAAACTTATTTCCACCTTATTCATATTTGCAATAGCGTGATCATTTAGAGTCTACATCCCCAATCATATTCCCATCAAACTGTGTTATTGATCATATGTTTTTCTCCTGCATTTCTGTTCCCACATTTCTTTCCCTGGATATGGATAGCATTCTTTCTCATAAGTTCCCAAGTTTTGTCCTGGATCATTGCATTGCTACCAGTAGTAAAGTCTATTTCATTCAATTGTGCCATAATTTATCAGTCTCTGTGTATAATGTTCTCCTGGTTCTGCTCCTTTCATTATGCATCAATTTCTGGAGGTTTTTCCAGTTCACATGGAATTCCTCCAGTTTATTATTCCTTTGAGCACAATAGTATTCCATCACCAGCAGATACCAATTTGTTCAGCCATTCCCCAATTGAAGAGCATCCCCTCCTTTTCTAATTTTTTGCCACCACAAAGAGCGCAGCTGTGAATATTTTTGTATAAGTCTTTTTCCTTATTATCTCTTTGGGGTACAAACCCAGCAGTGGTATGGCTGGATCAAATAGTAGGCATGTTTTTAAGGCCCTTTGGGCATAATTCTAAATTGCCCTCCAGAGTGGTTGGATCAGTTCACAACTCCACCAGCAGTACATTAATGTCCCAATTGTGTCACATCTCCTCCAACATTTATCACATTCCTTTTCTGCCACATTGGCCAGTCTGCTAGGTGTAAGATGATACCTCAAAGTTGTTTTTATTTGCATTTCTCTAATCAAGAGGGATTTGTTCTACTTACATTGAACTGGTATACAGGGACATAGGCCTAAAATACCATCAGTGGAAAATTGAAGTAAGAGCAGAGAAACTATTCAATATCCTTAGCAAACCAGAGAGTAGTGGGGAAAGCTAGTGATACTCAGAGTTATAACTGTTAAACATGCAGACAAATACATTATATAAATGCATACACATACTAGTATGTGTGCCTAAAGAAAGAGAATACATGATTACTTTTGTTGAGATAGAAGGATTTTCATTCTGTTATAAACTAGACAAGATCTCTCCTATGGACACATAATTCATATATCCTGCTATTCTCCATGATTCTGATATATCTCATTTTAAAATTAGGCTTTTTTAAAATTTATTTCTTTCCAGGTTGCATTTTAGTACAATTTTCAATAATCATTTTCTAACAATTTTTATACAGGTCTCCCCCTTCTTCCCATCTCTCCTCCTTTCTCAATATGGCAGGTAATATAAGTTGTACATATGCTATTATGTGATACATATTTCTGTGTTTATCATGTGAAAGATACATGTGGCATATGCTAGAGAAAAATTGATCAAGGAAATAAAGTGAAGAATGGAATGTGTTAATCAGCATTCAAATTTCATCATTTCTTTTATAGCAAAGATCACCTTTTTCCTCACTGGTTCCTTGAAATTGTCCTGGATCCTTGCATTGCTGATAAGAGTTAAGTCATTCACAGGTGATCATTGTACTTTTTGCTGTTATTGTATGCAAAGTTCTTTTGGTGCTTCTCACTTATCTTTGTACTTCATATTAATCTTTTTAGGTTTTTCTTTTTTGTGATCTTCTTCTCTGTCACTTCTTATGGAACAATTGTATTACATTACAACCAGTATGCTATCATAATTGCCACCCTTGCTTTTCTTTAACTTTGGCTGAAGCATAGTATATTTGGTTCCAGCCTTTTACCTTTACTCTGTGTGTTTCCCTGCTTTAAATGCATTTCTTGTAGGCAGCATATTGTAGGATTTTGATCTTTAATCCACTCTGTTATCCTCTTCCATTTTATGTGTGAGTTCATCCTTTTCACATTCACAATTAAAATTAATGTGTATTAACCACCATGTTCTTTTCTCCTTTATCTTTGTCTTTCTCTTTTTTTCAGCTTTTCCCTGTTCACAAGTTTTTTTTTGTTTCCAACTACTCTGTTAGTCCATTTTCCCTTTTATCTGTCTTCCCCTTTTCCTGTTTTCTCTTCCCTTCTTACTTCCCCATAGGGTAAGATGGGTTTCTATATCTAACTGCAGGCAGATATTCCAACTGTGTGGGGATAAATTCAATAATAGTAAGGTTCAAGCATTTTCCACTATGCCCTCCTAATATTCTTTTCCATTGCATTGATTCTTATATGCCTCCTCATATGAGTCAATTTACCTCCATTTTTCTCCTTTTCTCCTTTCCTAGTGTGTTCTTCTTTCTTGTCTATTGATTTTGTTTTACTTTTTTAAAAATCTCATCCTAACATATTGAACTTTATGCTTTCTATGTATGTTCCTATTCACTGCCCTAAGAGTTATGTTATATCACTGAAAAAACTATATGAGAGCATTATGTTCAATGAGATATGAATAATTTATAAATGAGTGGACTAAACATGAATATTGGACATACAGAAAATTATATAAAAGAATTTAGTAGAATATGAGGAAAAATAAAAGGAAGGAATTAAATATAAGATATAAATTATGCCCACAATAAGTTTTTTCTTAGAAACAAATGAAGCTATGTGTCTTGCACTTCAACTCAATTCAACAATCATTTTGAAATTCCTTTATGGATATAAAGTAAAAATGTGAATTCTTCTTGCTCTCAAAGTTCATAAATTCTACTGTGGGAATTAACATGTGCATTGAAAATTCAATGCAATGAATGGACAAACTATTTTCTGTGATGAATAAGTAGAATAAGACTTACTTAAGTCACAATGGAAGGTTTGATTAGAGGGAGATACGAACACAGGGGGAATGTGTCTGACATGGTTCTAAATGAGGGGGTATGTGTGATCTTGGAAAAATGCTTCTATCTAAATAATCTATGGTTTTCATTTAAGTCCTAGCATACTAGACTGACATACCCTTCAACGGAAAAAATGATACTACTAATTTGATTATCAATCTTTGAGCAATAGTTTGAAATGATGGCTATCTCCCTGGACTGAATAATTTAGAAAATTTTGTCTTTGCTTGGTGCTAAGGATAGGGAAAAGTAGAGTCCTAGTATTTGGCTATTAATAGAAAAATAGGATATACTAATCAATCACTACACAGATAAGCCTTGAGACTCTCTCTTATGTTGCAGCTGGGTTCATACTGGACAACAAAGGGATCATAACAAAAATAAGATGCAATTCTCTTTTCCTTAGGAGATGTTTCCTAAATTATACAAAATAATTCCTTTAATTAAGAAAGCTTCTATAAATAATTTTGTTTTCTTGTCTTTATACAAATACAATGTTCTGATCCTGAATAAATTCTTAATAAATTATCTTCATTATTAGATATTTATTTTTTAAATGCTTTGGGAATCCATATATGTAAAAGAGCAGGACATAGAGGATTAAACAGTTGATTTACTAATACTTTATTACTACGATTACATTGATTAAGCAATGAAGAATTTTTAAGCTTCCTTTTTCAATATTAGAGAGTCAATGAATTCAATTATCAATAACATTTTTGAAAGCATAAAAAATAAACACCCAATGCAAATATAATGATGATGATTTCCATCAATTAAAAACATTATAACACTAAACTTCCTGCCAATAAATCAATGGCAAGTAAAACATCCTATGGAAATAGCATGCTACATAATATTTTAAAAAATATACAGATGGTTATTTGTTATAGTTGAAAATTATGGACCAGTATCTGTTATGGAATTAAAAATCAAAGCCTGTGGCTAAGAAAGATTACATTTCCAAAAAAAAGATGGAAAAATACATTAAAATAATGAATAATATTCTAGATGTTTTTGTAGATGAGTGGAAAGTTTCTTAAAATCAATGTTATTCCAAACATTTAGATTAGAAAAAAATTAATGGAAACCATTCCTCACTTAGAGACATAAGACCTGAATTTCAGTCCTGAATGTGCCACATTATAGTTCTTTATCCTTGGACAAATTATTTGCTTTTTCTGTTTTTTTCCTCATGTGCAAAATAAAAATATTAATACTTGCTAAGTAGGTGAATGACAGAGTGAATGGAGTCATAAACATAAAATTTGGAAAATATAAGTTGAAACCCATTCAGTGTGACCTTAGTTAAATCATTACATTAAATCAAAATTTCTCAAAGTTTCACCATTATGTTATAAAGAAAACAGGACTCTTCTTGATACTACTGTGCTTCTAGGGGATATTGGTTAGAAAATCTGTGTCTTTGTATTCCCCTAGATAACTGGTAACTGGGGACACCAACCCAGTCACCTTTGCTGGATGATATAATTCCCCTATTCTCACTAACAGTGCCCAGGTAGGACACTTAATGGTCTGGTAGATGGGTAACCCTTTCAGTTCCCACCTAGGGTTGGATTGATTATTAATATTGGGCTCTAATTAGCCTTGGATTACATTGTTCATCTGATTGCATTGCTCCCTCCCCAAAGGTTGTGATATAATGACCACTCAGGAAGGTATTTAATGAAACTTTATCTATTGATCTTAAATAGGGAAAGGAATAATCAGGAATGGATTGGAGATAGGAGACCCTGTCACTAACATTTATGATGAATAATCCCTCAGGACTGTAGGCTATTGTTTCAGTAAGCTGGGCTATTGTTCTTCACCCCATCTGATTCAGCTTGGCAACTGCCAAACCAGAGAGAGCAATCTGCTCAGTTGGTACAGATATCAATGATCTCTCTCAGCTTCCTTATTATCAGTTTGTGGTATGTCAGCCTAACAGCCTTCAGGAAATATTTACCCTTTACCTCTCTCTGCTTCTTTACCTTCCCTCTTCCCAGTTACCATCCGGGCCCAGATATTAAATATCTAATGATGACTCAAATGCCTAAAGATCTAGGGAGATTCAGAGAGGATCGATGACCCATGGTCATAGACCCAAAGATCACTGCTCCAAGATCAAAGATCAATGGTCAAAGCTGCAAGACCAAAGACCCAAAGACCCCAAGATCCCTCCCAGATGACTGTTAGAGGTATTTATATCCTCAGGCCAACTGCCTTTGCTCCTGTCCTCATGGCATCCAGGAACATTCCAATGTCTCCAACTGTCTTCACCTATCAATCAATTGTGAGACTCACAATCCACAGAGTTTGAATATAACAATTATTAAATGAGGGAATTTCTGAGTTTCCTCATTACTAAAATGAGGATAATAGTATCTCACAGAGTTGTTTTGAGAATTAAATGAAATTCAAAAGGTACTTTGCAATCATTAAAGTGATATATAAAATTTGGCTCATATTATTATTACAACTCATCTCACCAAGAGTTTTTGTATTCCAACACCCAGAGACAAAAGATCCATCTTAGCAGTCAACCCAGGACAGAATGACGTACAAGCAAGGGAATACCTCAAGTCAACTTGAATGTCACTGAGAAGTGAACATTACTATGGCAGAGTCAATGTAGATGGAATATTTTATAGATCACAAGTATTAGACAAAGTATTCTTTCACTATCATTCTTTTTTTTAAAGAAAGAGGAAAGGGCCAATGGATTAAGAAAAATACATGAGGGGGCAGCTGGATAGCTCAGTGGATTGAGAGCCAGGCCTAGAAATGGGAGGTCCTAGGTTAAAATCTGGCCTCAGACACTTCCCAGGTGTGTGACCCTGGGCAAGTCACTTGATCCCCATTGCCTACCCTTACCACTCTTCTGTCTTAGAGTCAATAGTACACAGTATTGACTCCAAGACAGAAGGTAAGGGTTTAAAAAAAAAGAAAAATACATGAGCACAGGATGTCAATGAATTAGAAATAATTCACTTTAGCTAAGAATATGAAAGGTATGAATGAACCAATAAAATTAAAGCAAAAGAATGAATTATAAAACAGATTCCAACAATATATTGTTCATGAGAAACACATTTGAAGCCTCTGCTTTCACATTGAACTAAAATGAGGGATTGGAATAGAATCTATCTTGATCACCAAATAATTTCAGACAAGGCTGAAGTAGAAATAGATATAACAAAAATATAAGCAAGAACCTATAATATGCTTAAATCTATGCATAATAAATCAATGTCAGTAGTTCACAAATCTAACCAAAAGGCAAATAAAAGGTAAATGTAAATATTTGGATTGAACTTTAAGAAAATTAAAAATTATAGCTCTCTGTTCTATATGGGAAGAAAAACAAAAATTACCAAGTATTGGGGAATAAAAACACTAGCAGTAGCAATTAGAGAAGAAAAAGAAATTAGAGGTATCAAAATAGGCAATGGCGAGACTAAGCTATCACTCTTTGCAGATGATATGATGGTCTACTTAAAAATTTCTAGAGAATCAACTAAGAAGCTTGTAGAAATAATCAACAACTTTAGCAAAGTTGCAGGATACAAAATAAATGCACATAAATCATCAGTATTTCTATGCATTTCCAACACATTAGAGCAGCAAGAGGTATATCTTATCTTACCAAGACATGCTCAGAAACTATATGAAAATACCTACAAAATCTCCCTTACAAAAATAGACCTTCCCAAATAGTCGAATAAATATGAATTGCTCATAGTTAGACTGAGCTAATATAAGTTTTAAAAATATTTTATCTAAATTAGCTTATGTATTCAGTGCTATACCAATAAAATCACCAAAAGAATTTTAGAAAGCTAGAAAAATAATAAAAATTGATCTGAGTGAACAAAAGATTGATACTAGCAAGAGAAATAATAAAAATGTGAGGAAGTATCATATCTTAAACTAAAGTTCAAGTAGATTTTGAAACAATTTAGTACTTGTTTAAAAACAGAAAAGTATATAATGAAACCGATTATGCATAAAATATATAGAAGCAAAAGGACATAGTGTTAGGCTATTTGAGAAGTCCAAAGTACCCAGTTACTATGGTAAGGACTTACTATTCAACTACAACAACATAAATTGTTGAGAAAACTTCAGCGTGGCAGAAATTATGTTCAGACATACTTTTCACATCATACAACAAGATAAATTCTGAGTGAGTATATGATTTATTCATAGAGGCATCATCATAAATAAACTAAAGTCAAGGAAGAAATTACCTTTTAAATCAATGGATAGGAGAAGAGATCATGACCAGACAAGGGATAAAGAAGATCATAGAAGATAAAATGTATGATTTTAATTATATGTAATTTAAAAGATTTTGCATAAACCAAATGAATGCAGTTGAATTATAAGAAAAATGGGTAGTTGTGAAGAAAAAAATCTTTTCAGCAGGTAATGAAATGTTACTGTGTCATAAAAAATGATGCATTGGATAGTTTTGGTGACAGCTTATAAATCTTTTATATGCTGATATGGAATGAAAGGATCAGAAAAACATTCACAGAATATCATCAACATTATAAAGAACATCAACTTTGAAAGATCTGATGCCTCTGATTAAGGCAATGATTAACTACATTTCAAGTATTAATGAAAAACATGTTATCTAGACATGGAAGTGATAGACTTAAGAGTTAGAATTAGACAAATATTTTCAGACACATTCAGTGTGGTAATATATTTTGAGTACATTTATTCATTTAAGGGCATTGCTTTCCCTTCCTTTTATTCCCAGTGGACAGAGGTTTGGTAAAGGGGTGAATGGTGTGTGTGTGTGTGTGTGTGTGTGTGTGTGTGTGTGTAGGGATAGTAAAAAGAAAAGAATTAGAAAGAGCCTTATTTAGGCATCTTGAGGAAAATATAACAAAAGAAAGTCCAGAAAGAAGCACAGCAAGCAGGACAGCTTTGAAAGCAATGGATTTTCCTTACATACTTAAAGAGAAAATCAAGCTGTACATAGTGGTGATCTGTACTTTCAAGTAGAATTCTCTTTCTCTTTTTTGTTCCATTCTGTATTTAGGAATGACCATTTTATTTGGTATCTGTTAAGCTCAGGTTTTTTTAAAGATATATAACAGACCTATATCACAGAGAAAAATAAAAGAAAATACTATCACTGTTTGAGAAATGAGCTGAAAAATCTTTGTTTCGATATGAACCAGAATCACTGAGCAAAAGCCAAGTTCAGTGCCTGGCAAGACGACCTGTGTCATCTGGTAGGCTTTAGAGCTAGAAGAGAACTTAGAGATCATTTAGTTCAATCTTTCTAATATGAAACATAAGAAAACAGAGGCCCAGAGAGAAGTCATTTGTCCTATGTCAGAGAAGCAGTAAGTAGCAGAGCTGGGGTTCAAACTAATGTGAAATTCAGTTCTCTTTTGAGCAGCAGAGTACAGTGGAAAACTATGCTAAACCTGAAGTCAAGAAGTCTAGATTTGAAACCCGATCTTTCACACTAGTGATGTGACCCTTTGCAAAGTCACTTAACTTCTCTGAGATTCAGATGTTTCATCTGAGGTTCAGGTGGTACTGGAAAGATTCTGGGTCATATATCTATAGTTCTGATACATAAACCACTTGCTGGGCTCTTCCCTACTGCCAGGTACATATCAAAACTTAAAGGATGATAGATTAAGATCTGCATGAGACCTCAGAGTCTCTCAAGTCCAATGCACTCATTTTTATAAATGATGAAACAAAGAACAGTTAACTTGCCCAAGTTCACATAGCTAACCTGTCTGAGCTATAACTTAAATTCAGGTTTTTCTGACTCCCAGCTTGCAGTTATAATATCTCACTCACTGTCTAACTATCTCATTTTATTAATTTAAAATAATTTAACAAATATTCATTGTTTATAGCTCCTTTAAGAGACTCTTTATTAGGTCCTAGTGATATAAAGATAAAATGTAAAGCTATTTTTAGGGATTTTATGAGGAATGCATATAAAATAATAAGTAATAAAAGCTAATTTATGTAAGGAGAAAGAACAATAGAAACTAAGGTAATCAGGGAAAGTTTCTTAAACAAAGCTTCACTAAGCTTTGAAGGAATCTAAAGATGTTAAGATTTAGAAATGAGGTGGAAATGCAGTCCAGGTATAGGAAAGCCCTTATGAAAATACATGAATGAAAGATATTATGCCATATAGATTGGTTTAACTAGATCATGGAGTCCATGGAAAGGACTGATATGAAATATGAAATAAGTCTGGAAAAGTAGGCTGGAGCCAGATTATAAAAAGTTTTAAATGAAAAATTGAAAAGATTGCATTTCATTCTAAAAGCAAGAAAAAGCCACTGGAGATTCTTGAACAAGGTTACAATATAATTAGACCAGTAGTTTATGAAAATTACCTTAGCAGTTTTGTGTATATTGGAGTAGAGAAGGTTTATAGGATTTAAAAAGAAATCCTCTTAGGAATATCTATTTTAGTTAAAACATATCTTTTAGTAATATAATTCAGGTCTGGAAACCATCTTGTTGGCAAAACGAGCAATAGTTGATCATTTTCTCTGACCTGCATATATAGTCCTGAATTTCCCTGGAACCTACCACATGCAAAAAAACCTGCATTGATCATGAAAACATAGAATTATAGATTAGGACTGTAAAAAAAACCTAGAAGTCAATTAGAACAACTGCCTCATTTTATAGAAGAGAAAACTGAGACCGAAAGAGGTAAAATGACTTGCTCATGATCACACATATTAAATGACAGAACCCAGATTCACACTCAGGACACAAGACTCTATTCTCAGTGCTTTTTCCACAGAACTTTTTCTTATTGTTAATGTAGCTGAATTATGCCCAATCAAGTTAGGATCCGTGTACTTCTAATACATGTATACTATTTCTCACTCTTCTGGATTTTTGATTGTTAATTTTCTCCATTACTTGGTTATATCTCCTAAACCATTGCTTTTTGGTCTTTCTTTCTCCTAAATGTATGAATCACCACAAAGCAGGTCAGGGAAATTGTCAACAAATTGTACTTCTGATTTCATATCCTGCCTTTATTTGGAGAGAAATTATTCAATAATGGAATCCTTTCTTCTTTAATTTATCATAAAATATTTATATACATAAAGTAGTACAAGCATTTAAGCATAACTTATGCAAAACTTGTTTTGTTCCATAAGTCAATGTTTTCTATTATCAGGTATAATTCTCATGGCCCATATGAAAAGTCACAACTATTAATAGCAAGATAATTCTAATGACAGATAATCACACAATATTCTCTAAGCTAATGATTTTTTTTATCCTTTCCAAGAGCATTAAGTCAAAAGATATGGATTTTTCAGTCTTTGCTTTCTAAAGTTGGTATTTGACCCTTAGGGAAAAAATTTCACTTTTAGGTTTTTCATTCATGAATTCAGAGAGATAGATGAAATCATGTTTTAAAAAATCTTTGTATCTAAATAATGGCCATATGTATGTTATATAACCAGATGATCAATTGCAAATAGATACAAAAAAAGACAGAGATAGTTATAGAGATAATGAATATAAATATAGGGATTGAAATAGAAATAGGAATAGGAAATAGATGTCATTAAAAGATAGAGGTGTAGATATAAAGTTCATAATACTTGAATTTATAGAGTGTTTAAGGTCACTTAATCAAAATCATTTATTTTAAGAGAAGATGCTAGAATCCAGAAAAGTGTTTCTCAGTGAATTGGTACCAAAACTTAGTCCCTTTTTAGCTTTCCACTTTACAACAATCAATGATGTTAAATGAGGAATTAAGAAGCATTTATTAATAATTAATTTCTTCACTAGGCATTTTTCCTACCTTTTTAGACTTCACAATTGTGTCCCTACAGGTACCTATCATTCTCACTCTATCTCCATTCCTTGATTTCCAGTTCCCTTTAACATATTGTCTTCCTCTTTCCATTAGAATGTAAGCCTTTCCCTTAAGGACAGGGCTTTGTTTTTGTTTGAATTTATATCCTCAGAGATTAGCCAAGTTCCCTTCACGAATTTTTTCTTCTTTTTTCCTTCCTTCCTGCCTGCCTTTCATGTTTTAGAAACCTACTCAGTCTTGGATAAGTAGTTTTGGCCCTCAAACAACATATATTTGAGTTAAGGACACAATATATAAATACTTAGGTTTATACCATACACAAACTGAGTTGATGAAACACTCTATCCTAAAGGGAAGGGGTGTAGCAGTTGTGACAACTGACAAATACACAGCACTCAGAAGTTTACAAAGTGACTCTTAGACATCATGGCAGTTGAGCCTCATATTACCCCCCAAAGGTAGGTATCAACTGTATTGTTATCCTCATTTTATAGATGAGGAAACAGAGGCTTAGAAACATTAAGTGATTCACTCATACAGCATCACACAGCTATTAAGAGTTATAAGCAGGATTCATACCCAGGTCTTCCTTACACCAAGACCACAACATTATTCTCTATGCCACACTTCCCTAAAAGATATTGCCCTTGCATTGCATTGCTGCTAGTAGAGAAGACCATTATGTTTGATTTTGCCATAATGTATCAGTCTCTTTGTACAATGTTCATCTGGTTCTACTTCTTTCACTCTGCAACAATTCCTGGAGGTCTTTCCAGTTCACATGGAATTCCTCCAGTTCCTCATTCCTTTCAGCATAATAGTATTCCATCATCATCAGATACCACAAATTTTTCAGCCATTCCCCAATAGATGGACACCCCCTTATTTTCCAATTTTTTGCCACCACAAAGAGTGCAGCTATATTTTTCTACAAGCATTTCCTTATTATCTCTTTGGGATATAAACCCAGAAGTGGTATGGCTGGGTCAAAGGGCAGGTAGTCTTTTAAAGACCTTTGGCATTTCTGAGGGACTTATGAGAAAGAACACTATCCACATCCAGAGAAATAACTGTGGAAGTAGAAATACAGAAGAAAAATATATGATTCATCACATGGTTCATCAGGTATATGATTGGGTATGTTGACTTTAAATGATCATTCTATTGCAAATAGTAATAATATGGAAATAGGTTTTGAACAATGAAACATGTAAAACCAAAAAAATAAAAATAAAAGATATTGCCCTTAAGAAGTTCATAATCTATCAGTCTCTGAATTTTATTCTATATTTAAAATTTTTTGAATGGCAATCAAATAATGAGAAGGGGAAAAGACACTATCAAACATAATAAGTATGACCAAACAAAAAAATTCTGAGGGGAAAGTATTAGAATATATTATTTTACAATTTGTCCACAAATACTTCTTTTGTTGTTCAATCATTTCAGTTATGTCTGACTCTGTGTGATCCCATTTGAGGTTTTCTGGTAAAGATACTGGAATGATTTGCCATTTTCTTCTCCAAATTATTTTACAAATGAGGGAATTGAGGCACACAGGAGTAAGTGACGTCCAGGGTCACAAAGTTAGTAAGTATCTGAGACCAGATTTGAATTAGGAAGATCAGTCTTCCTGACCCCTGTTCATGCACTTTATCCATGAAGTAACCTAGATGCTTTAAATACTTCTTTTAGTATCCATTAATAATGTAAGTGAAATACAATGCTATTAAAGGTTAGGAAATTTTAAATATAGGATATCAAGTGGCAGATTGTTCATATTTTTGAGCATTTAAGGACAAAACCAATAGAAAAGAACAGATAAAAAAAAACATCAAGAGGATATGCTAAAGATAGAGAATTAGAAACTTGGGGGCTAACTACATAGAAACTTTTAGAATCCTTGCTTTCCCATAAAAATAAAAAGGAATAAAAAAATTGCTGAATACATTTCTCTACTTGTTAGATTGTATTGCAGCCCCCAAAGAATGCCATATTATCTCTTCAATCAAATATAAAGCACAGTATTTTGCTAAATTGGAAGTTAACTACAGATAAATTGTAACATCAAACTTTATTTGCTTCTAATTCTTTAACTCAGCCAAAAACAGCGTAGGGAAAGAGAAGCTATTCACGACCAATATGATATCTATGTTTTCATATTTACACATAAGTCGGCTTCCACAGATATAATGGATGTTGCTTATAACTATCAATGTATCAAACTGTCCTCTTGTGACATCCATAATAAAAACCAGTAATACAAACATTTTGTGATTAATGTCAGGTTTTATCAACAGGAAAATAGTCATATACTCTAGTCAGAATGTTTATGTCACATTAAATTCTATTCTATTTACTCTTAGACTAAATAGTAAAATCATATAACATCTCCCATATTTTAATATACCTGGGTTGGAAATGTGTTAATTTCTAGCAAGGATCTTGTAAATTTATAATTGTTTTACAAGGTTTAAATTATCTACATGTCAAATGCTGATAAGTAAAGAGATTATGAGAAAATTTAATCCTATCACATTCTTTCTAGTATGCATTTTCTTACAAGATTGTTTGTGATGCACTATCTCCCACTGAAGACTGTCAGAATGAGGGGAAGAAATATACTGGATAGCTTCTATCATTTTTAATGGGAATTACTGAGCAAATTTTAAGATGCTAGGTGTGATGTGGTCAGAACTTTGCCTAAGGAAAGTTATTTTGCAAGCTATGGGAGGAATGAATTGAAAAAGAGAAGGGTGAAAATTTGAGAGATTAAGTAGGAGACTTTAATAGTCTGAAAGCCTAGATATTTTAATATTCTATATGAAAGATAATATGAGTATACCTTATGGTAGTGATTTGAGTTGAGCATAGGGAAGAGGGGCACCATATATTGGGGGAGTGGAACTTATTAATTGTGACATGTGTAGTCTCAAAAAAAAGGGATAGAATCAGGGATTGCTCAGGGGTAGAAACCTGTGTGATTGTAAAGGATGCAATGCCATCAACAGAAATAAGAAAATTGGAAGAAACAATTGATTTGGGAAAGCTAATGAATTTAGTTTTGGAAATGTTAAGATTCTAGTAAATGCCCAACAGAGAGTTGAAAATATATTTAGAAGTCGTCTGCCTGAATGTGATAAATGAAGTTTTGGAAGAGAATGATACAACAAATGAAGGAACTTAGAGAAGAAAGAGTCCTGAGGAAAGAATCATTGGGATCACTTATAATTTTGGAATCCAAAGAATATGAACTAAGAAAGGGAATAGAGAGGGAGCAATAAGACAAGAGGTAGAAGAATTAGGAGAAATTAATGTCACAGAAACCTAAGAAATAAGCCTAAGAGTGGTTTAGCTGGGTTAAAGGATGTGCTTTTTATGACATTTTTGTATAATTACAAATTGTTTTACACAATGCTTTTACCCATTCATGAAATTACTAAAACTGTATTAGTATGTTTCCCCATAGCCCTTCCAACATACATCATTTTCATTTTGGGGGGATTTTTACTTCTGTGATCAATATGAGGTAGAGTCTTAAAATTGTTTAATTTAAATTTTTCTCATTACGAGGGTTTTGGAACTTTTTTTTATATGGCTATATAATAGCTTGGATCACTCCTCTTAAGAACTGTCTATTTCCTTGGACAATTAATCAATTGGGTCATTCTTTTTTTTAAAATTTGAATCAGTTCCTTATATATCTAGGAAGTACAAAATTCATCAGAAATACTATGAAGATTCTTATTCTTTTCAGCTGTTTCTGTTTTAGTTTTATTAATTTGTTTATGAACAAACTCATAAATATATACAATCAAAATTATAGAAAAAATAAAGGACAAAAGAAAACATCTTTTACATATAAAAATTCAATAGCAGTTCTTTTGGTAGGGACAAAAGTCCAACACTGTTTACTATACCACCTATCATACAATACTATCTATTATGTGAGGCAAAAACTCCTCAGAGATCAACCAAAGGAGCTGACCTGGAAAATTTTCTTTAGTTCCCAGGATGAGAGTTCTATTTTTCGGAAAGAGGTCTAAGTACTGAGATTTATTGATATATAGTACCTCTAATTAATTATGGAGGCTAATATATTTAATAATGATATAATATCTCTTGAGCACGTGTGCTTAGCAACACAGATAGGGTCCCTGCAGTTTAGCATGAAAGTGGAATGTGGATTCATTTATGGGCCATGTAAATATGGAGCAAAATGATAACTCTTGGCCATTCTCTGCCTGAACATTATATGCAGAAGGAAATAGAGGTGACCTGATAAAGAGCTAGGAGGAAGCTGTTAACAAGATGAGAGTAAGCAGCAGATATCTGAACCTAGGTCAATAAAACAGAAAACAGACTAAGGCAAACAATAAATAGTTGGCTAGGTGACCGGAATTCAATTTAAGGGTTTTTTACTAGTCTGTCAATTCCTGGACTAGGAAACCAATTTGCATTCACTTGTCTCTCAGTAGTTTCCTGTTTTCTTCTCAGAACCAATGATTAGAAATATGTAAGGTGAAAAAAAATCCATTTTTCCCTTTTGAACAGTTCATAGAGATTATTTGAAGGTATATTTCTTGAATTGTTTACTTTTATTTTATGTTATTTTGTATGGGGTGAGTATTGATGGTAGAGGGGGCATATCTAGACTTCCCCCTTGTTAGCTTTCAATGGGTCAGATCAGCTATTCACTCACCCCCACCCCAGGTAAGACTTATGAGGGAATAAACTCAAAAAGGTTCCCAACTGGCAAAGCTATAATGGGAATGTTGAAGGAAGGTGATGGGGTTCAGTTGTAACCTTAATGGAAGGGATCCCACCCCCAGAGATAGCCTTGTTGAGACAAGCCTCCCCCCAACTCCCAAGTACAAGTAGCTTTACCCCTCAAGATGGAGTCAGGCAATGGTCTTCCTCTCAGCCACCAGATCAGTCACCTCCCCCCTCAGTGTAACTGTTCCAGATTCTAAGTATCAAACTATCAGGGGTTTATTAAAGGATAAATTAAATTCAGGGTACAGGGGGAAAAGGTATAGTGGAATCAAGGAAGGAGGGAAAGGATGAACTTCTCTATCAGCTAAGTCTTCTTGCCAAGAGAGCAGCTCTGGACTTCTTCTGTGGCTTGGTCGCAGTAGCTAACTTTCTCTTTCTCCTACCTATCAAATATTTCTAAACTAATATCACAGGGAAGTAACAGGATCAATGGATTCAGGCAGTATCAGGGAAGGGACTCCCTCTCGTTCAAGCCGGTTCCCTCAGGAGTCTGAACTCTCTGGCCAAATTGGAGAATTGCTGTTCAAAGTCTTCTTTGTTGGTATTTGTGATCTCCCAATATTCACACATAAAAGTACAAAGGAACCCAATCCACAGCATCCACCCCACCATCCAAACCTCCTAGTCAAAGAACCAACCCCCCAGCTCCTCATCCAGTCAGGACAGAAGTAACAGTTGAGAAGCTTCAGAATTCTCCTCCAAACTCCTCTTGCTACTGGCCCCTCCCAAACAGAATTCTCTCAGAGTTCCATGGGGTCAGCTTCCAGTCCAATTCCAAGATGAGTGCTTATTTATCCTTTATTTACCCCAAATCCACACTTAAAATAATTATTAAAAATTAGTTGACTACCATAAACATGTTTAAGTAATAAAGCTTGAGTCATGCTTTAAGGGAGAGAAAAGACAAAATTTTGAGAGAGCTGGGGATGTGCCAAGATTCTAAAAATAGAGTCTTTAATAAAAGTCATTGCTTTATTGATAAATGGTCAAAGTATATGAATAAGCAGTTAGAGGAAGAATTTTTAAAAATCTATATAAAAATGCTCCAAATCACTATTAGAGAAATAGAAAGTATAACAACACTGAGATACCGCCTTATGCCTATTAGACTGAGTAATATGGCAACAAAGGAAAATGATAAGTGCTGGAGGGATAAGTGAAAATTGGAACAGTAATACACTATTGGTGTGTTGGTACACTATTGGTGCACAAGTGCACTGCACTTACACTTTGACCCAGAAACACTACTACAATGTCTATATCTTGAATAGATCATAGAGAAAAGGATCTACATGTCCAAAAATATTTATAGCAACTTTCTTTGTGAACCAAAAAATTAGAAATTGAATGGATGTCCATCAAAAGGGGAATGGCTAAAAGAGTTGTGGTATATGGTCATAATGGTATATTATTATGCCATAAGAAATGAATGATGGGATGATTTCAGAAAAATGTAGAAAGACTTGTATGAACTTATGCAAAGTGAAATAAGAAAACAGAATAATGGAAATGCTGTATGATGATCAACTATGATAAACTATTATCAGCATTGCAAGGAACCAAGACAACCCCAAGGGGCTCTTAATGAAAAGTGTTATCCAAGCCACAGAAGGAACTGTTAGAGTATGAATGCATTTCCTGTCTTATTTCCTTCATGAGTTTTTTCTCATGTGTGTGATATATATCTTCTTTCACAATATGAGGAACAGGGGAATTTGTCTTGCATCACAACACTGGAATAATCCATATCAAATTGTGTGTTGCATGGGAAGGGGAGACAGAGACCATGTGGATTTCAAAGGTCAGAAAGAAATTGTTTAAAGAATTGTTTCTACATGTAATTGAAAAAATAACAAAAGAAATGAGTTATTAAAAAAATAAGGCAAAATGGAAGTTTTCCTATAGATCATAAGACCTCCTGAGTTAGTAAACCTGTTTGGTTGATTTGGTAACATTTTTGAGATAAATGAATTCACAGGGATCAAAATCCCAAACAGGAACCACAGATCACATGGTTCTGAGCAAGGGTACTGAGAACATTATGCTGAAAGGAATCAGCTTATTTTTAGCTTCATGGAAAATTCTTACTACAAAGGATAATGTATTGTTAATGCATAATGTAGAATAGTAGTAGCTTGGACTTGGAGTCAAAGAAACAGTTTAAATTCTACCTCTGAAAATTACTGCCCATATAACTGTGACCTAATTGCTTTTAGTTGTTTTGTTTTTTTAAGAGAGAAAAAATAACAGAACAAATTAGAGAACACTGGTCATGTGAAATGTTTCCAAAAATCTCCAATATTTTCCTGACTTTAGAAAACTCATAGTCTAAAACAATGTGAAAAATAAGACTATCTTGTAAATAATGAGAATCTATTTGCAAGAATAGAAGTTTTTCTACTCTCTTTCAGTAACCAGTTGTAATGTGTCTCTAATAAATGTATGCTACATTTTAAGAATCTTCTTTCAGCTTATTCTTCTAGTGAAGTGGAAACTAGCTAACTGTTATAGTTTTTAAAAAATTCCTAGTTGATGACAAGCCAGTGGCCTCTTTCCACCATAATGAATAACTGTTTTCTGTGAATTTATTTTACATTTCTTTCACTTTTTGGTGTCTTTATCTGACTTTTTTTTTATTTTTTATTCCTGCTCTCTATTCTGCAATGTGGATTTTCACTAACATGACCCCAGAAACCTCTTCAACTCAGAAGTTTCCTCCAATCTTAGCTGTATCCTCTACCCCTAGCCTTCTCCCACTAATTGGCTGGTTCCTTCCAAAACCTCCATTCAGTGAGGACATCCTGCAAAACAAATTATTATTCCTCTCAGGGGAATACTTCTAACTTTCTCTACCAATGTCCAGAGGCAATGTTCCTTCTTCACCTTCTCAGTTTCTTTTCATTTATGTTGTCTACCAAATTAGAATGTAAGCTCCTTCAGGGCAAGGATTTTTTTTCTGCCCATATTCATATTCCTAGGGCTTAGAAAAATGTCTTGAATATTGTAAGCACTTATTAAATTTTTGTTGACTGATATGGTAGTACATAAATTACAAAGTGTAAAGATAAACAGATTCTATAGAACTAGAGAAGCAATAATAAATCCAAAATCTATTTTAGAAGGCAGATGTGAAAAATAGGATTCAATGGGACAATTTATATAATAGTTATGCCATAAATGAATAGCTACATGTGAAATTAAACTTCTCAAGTTTATTGCTTCTTAGACTTTTAATTTATTTTAAATTTTGTGCGGAAACTACATATTTACCTCCTAGGTAAAATAATTTTGAATGGTAAAAAATAGACCACATGATTCTGGGTTGGAGAAAAGATGTGAGAATACTAGAAATTGACATTTGAGGTGGAAAAAAACCCTGGATAGCTAGAAAGTTGAAATCAAAAATATAAATATTTCTATAACTTTTTGGAATAGACTATTTTTTGCCACATAGTCTCTGCGTAGAAAAGATTGATGTTGGGCCTTGGAATATGTTTCTCTTCAAAGTAATAATCAACTAAGAAGGAAAAATTTAAAGTCCCATTGAAAGATCCTCAACTGGGCATGATAACATGAGAAAGAGGGAAGGAAGGGAGTGAGGAAGGAAGGAAAGAAGGAAGAAAGAAAAGAAGGAAGGGAGGAAGGGAGGAAGGGACAGAGGGAAGAAACAGGAAGGAAGGAAAGGAAAGGAAAGGAAAAGTAAATTTTCTGATTGTAAAAAAATAAATATACAAACAAAAAAGGAGAGTAAACAAAAATATCATTGAACTGAATAATTGTGAAGTTGGAGAGACTGCAAAAAGTATGAGGAGGAAACATTCAAAGTCATTTCCCTCCAGGAAACATTATGAGAACTCAAGAACATAAATCCTATATATCTCATTCCTTTCTCATAAGTATCATGTTAATACTTCTAGGTGAAACATCTGGAAAAATAAATTAATATAAGAAATGTCTTAGACTTTAAGAGAAATCATGACATTGCACCAATGAAATCCCATCATACATTTCTGGGATCTCTCCTTCCCTTCCCAATTTGAATAAACAAAGCAGATGAAGGTATAGATTGGTGAAATTTTGCGCATTGCTTATTGGTTTCAAATCCCACCTGTAAAAGTAACCTTGGGCAAATCACATAAAGTCTATAAGCCTCTGTTTCCCCATCTATAAAATAATTAGTTAGTCCCAAATGGCCTCTGAGTTTCCTTACAACTTTAAATCACTGACCCTAAGATCAGAAACCAAATACTCTCTTGAGTGTGCCGCAGGCTATATAATATCTTGAATTTATGTAGTCTTCTTAGGAAATACATAATATTTCCCATCTGTGATTCCATTTATCCTCATTATCTCTATAAAAGAAGGCAGTAAGTTAAAATTAATAGTACATATCTTAATAGATACAAATTGAAAACTAGACCAATATGCTTTAGAACTAAAATACATGTGTTTCCTATGTGGAAATTTAACACTAGCCTGTACTACTTTTTTGGCACCCCAAGGCAACCTTTAAATTTTAAAACAAAAGATCTTATTTCTGAACCTCTGAATTATACCTATCTGCCCCACCTCCCCACTGGGGAATTGGGTAAGGGATGTCATGAGAAGCATAAATTAGAGAAGGGTAAGGAAGTAGTTGTTCTCACCTCCAAGTTGCTGAGAAATGAAGTGACTAAGAGATCAAAGCTAGCTTAGGGGTAGTTGGCTAGGAGAGTGCTGTTGCCTCTGAGGATCTGGCTTTGGAACTGGCTAGGGGAACTACCTGCCACATGAGGCTGGTGCTTTTTCTTTCTCTGGGCTGTTTTTTTATTTTTAATAAATAATTATAAAATTAAAATACAATATACAGAGAATTTTAATCATAACAGCTCTCTGAAAGGTTATCACCAATCATTTTATATAGAGTTAATCAATAAAAAGGCATTTCTTTATGGAAAAAAGGATAAATCAAAAGCATATAAGTTTCAAAATAAGCATGTTTGGAGACTTAAGTATATGTCATGGTTGATAACCACCATCAAGAAAGGCAAAACAGAAAGAAAATAAAGAGTTAAGTGCATAAATACAAGAGAAGTTTTAAAGTATGACATAAAATATTATTACCAGAAAAAAATGGAATTCAAATAAGGAAACTTTATATCAGATAAAAAAACAACCACTATAGAGTGACATTTTCGATCATACAATAAAATCTCACATCAACTCTTGAGAAAGTTGAATCTTGGTGAAACAAAATATACATTTATTAACATAGCCTCAAACAAACATGGGATATAGTAATGCCCCCCTTTCATTTTTACCTTTCTGTAAAACTTTAATATGCCCAGGAGTTAAATTGGAAAAAAGAGCATAATTTTTCCATTTTATTCCTTGAAATGCTCTAAGTATGAATTGAAATTGCATACACCTAGTATTCTAGCTCAAAAAATAATCAGAAATTAGGAACATGGATATAGAGCAAGAAGGGGGTATAGAAGTCATATAGCTCACCTTTATCATTTTAAAGAAAAGGAATGGCATAGATATGTTAACTGACTTATCCAATGACATACTAGAAGTGAATAAAAAAGCAAGGATTTGAAGTCAGGTCTTCTGACAATTTCCATAGCATTACCACAGTACCACACTAAGAAAATTATCTTACAATCCAATTAAATTTTTGAGGTTATAGTATAATGGCTTTCATTGAAATATGTAAATATCTACTAAAGTACCTTAAGTCTTTTTTTCCTTAAACTAACTCTGCTAAAATAGACAAAACTAGAATCATCATAAGCATCTGAGAGAGGACACAACACTACCATTTTGTGACACCAGAAATAGTTGCTATATACCATTTTTACAAAAAAAGCAAGTAATTAAGAAGATCATCCACCATGATCAGGTGGGATTTATACCAGGAACGCAAGGTTGGTTCAACATTAGGAAAACCATCCACATAATTGACCATATCAACAGTCTAACAAA
>NC_058132.1:575493268-575507755 GCF_016433145.1 Gracilinanus agilis
GAGTTAGAGAAAATTACAAAATGTAAATTAAATGGTTTTGATTATATCAAACTAAAAAGTTTTTGTACAAATAAAAACAATGTAGTCAAAATCAGAAGGGAAACAACAAATTGGGAAAAAATCTTTATAACGAAAAACTCTGACAGGGGTCTAATTACTCAAATATACAAGGAGTTAAATCAATTGTATAAAAAATCAAGCCATTCCCCAATTGATAAATGGGCAAGAGACATGAATAGGCAATTTTCAAGTAAAGAAATCAAAACTATTAATAAGCACATGAGAAAGTGTTCTAAATCTCTAATAATTAGAGAAATGCAAATCAAAACAACTCTGAGGTATCACCTCACACCTAGCAGATTGGCTAAAATGAAAGAAGGGGAGAGTAATGAATGTTGGAGGGGATGTGGCAAAATTGGGATATTAATGCATTGCTGGTGGAGCTGTGAACTGATCCAGCCATTCTGGCTGGCAATTTGGAATCATGCTCAAAGGGCTATAAAAGAATGCCTGCCCTTTGAACCAGTCATACCATTGCTGGGTTTGTACCCCAAAGATATCATAGATAAACAGACTTGTACGAAAATATTTATAGCTGCGCTTTTTGTGGTGGCAACAAATTGGAAAAGGAGGGGATGTCCTTCAATTGGGGAATGGCTGAACAAACTGTGGTATATGCGGGTGATGGAATACTATTGTGCTCAAAGGAATAATAAACTGGAGGAGTTCCAGGCAAACTGGAGAGACCTCCAGGAACAGATGCAGCGCGAAAGGAGCAGAGCCAGAAGAACATTGTACACAGAGACTGATATACTGTGGTAAAATTGAATGTAATGGACCTCTGTACCAGCAGCAATACAATGACCCAGGACAATTCAGAGGGATTTATGGTAAAGAACGCTGCCCACATTCAGAGGAAGGGCTGCAGGAGAGGAAACATATAAGAAAAACAACTGCTTGAACGCATGGGTTGGGGTGGACATGATTGAAGGTGTGGACTCGAAACTACCACACCAATGCAACTACCAACAATTTGGAAATAGGTCTTGATCAAGGACACATGACAAAACTAGTGGAAATGTGCATCGGCCATGGGTGGGGGTAGTGCAGGGGGTGAAGGGGAAAGTAGGAGCATGAATCATGTAACCATGTTAAAAATGAATATTAATAAATGTTTAAAAAAAAAGATGAATGCCACCAAACCTACTCCCTTGTCAAGTCAATAGGAAGGCTTGTGCTCAGGCGCCAGGAAAAAATTATGAATAACTACAATAGGATATAAAATAAAGAGCATGACTATTTCTCAGGACAAAAGACAAAGAGAATAACAACATGAGGGCTGTCAACATCAAATCCCAAGGAAAGAAGTAAAACTTGGGATGAGAGAACTTTTACAGATACTACAGTTTCTCAAGATGCTTAAACCAAACCTATCTACAACCTTTCATATTATATCATTCTTTTGCATAATCTCCTGCACATACCTCCCCAGGAGTAAACCCAAGATTTACTGACAGATCTTCTTTGTCTTTATTTACTTTGCTAGTAATGCAATTCTTAGTCCTTCTTAAGTTCCCACTTCTTTAAATTAGTATACATTTATTAAGAACCTACTGTGTGCTAGGAAAATAATTTTGCTGTCTGCATTGAGGTTGTTTAGAGTGGGGAGAGATTTGAGACATGCAGGTTATTTCAGTAGTCCAACCATGAGGTGACTGCTGACTCAACTAGAGTGGTGGCAGTGGCAACAGAGAGAATGGGATGTTTTCGAAACATGTTGCAGTTATAAACCATCAATCCTTGGGAAGACATAGGTTGTGTGTGAGGAATGGAGGCAAGAAATAGTGAAGAGTGAAGGATTATATCTCGGTAGCAAGCCTGAGTGACTAGAAGAATGCTGCTGCCCTCTACAGATAGAGGGAAGTTGTGGGGTGGGGAGCAGGGAGATCATTGATGGAAAGTTAATAAGTTCTATTTTGTCCATGTAGATCTTAAGATATCTATTAGACACTGAATTCAAAATATCTGAAAGGTAGTTTTGGAGAGGCAAGACTCCATTTCAGCAGAGAGGCTAGAGTAGGATAGTAGCATCACTTTGCATAGATAGACCTTAATAAATTACCTGTTTATCTAAATATTTATGTATCATTCTACCTCTCTCTTAAAGTATAATATTTCTTCTTCAAAATTGTTTGGTAACCTCCCATTTCCAAGTATTTTCACATGCTATATCTTACCATAACCGATCATCATGCTTTGTACAAATAGGTTCTTAATGAATTAAATTTTTATTAACATGATATCATTTATATCTGTGTTCAAATACACATGTAAGTGATATCTAAGAAATAGTTGTGAAGATGGGATTAACTCTACCCTGACCATTTTTTAGATTTAATTGCCAAAAGATTATATACCCCATTAAACTTGAGTGGAGGAGGTCTGTAACCCATATGTGTGAAATTGGGTGATGAATCAGAATTGACTGACTGCTCCCTGGGCAGTCCTAAGCAAAGTTTAAGCTATAAAGTGGAAGGATGGCACTGGAAGTGACACAAAAGAAGCACCTTTAAAAAGGAATCACATCTTCCTGTGAGCATCTTCTTCAGAGTTCCCAGCTCCAGTTGGAGTCTCTCTTTTGCCTTGAACTGGAACCTGGAGGACCTCTGGCTGAGGACCTTGGACTGTTTTCTTTTTGAACTACCACGTGGGTGAGTGAAAAAGACTGAATCCTTCCTGGATTTTCTAAAGGGACTATACTCAGAAGAGGCCTCTCCTCTTGGGAGAGGCTTCATGGCTGAAGCCCTTGCTCTGGCTGGGCTGAGGATTAGTTAGCCCTGCCTTGGTTGAGCCAGGGACCGGAGCAAAATACTTAGTGTTTTAGGTTAGATATCTTACCCTATCCTCCCTCTGATTTTCTTACTTTCACTCTCTTTTCCTATTTGTAAATAAACTACCATAAAAGTCATTCTGACTTGAGTCTTTAATTTTGGAATTAAGCATTTAATTCCTGGTGACCCTATTCTCTTGTAAATTCAGTCCAACTATAATTTTTACCCTTTACAGTTAAATATATTCATAGCATTTGATAATCAGTGTTTGATCTCTCATAATTTTATAAGAATTAAACAAGTGAAAATTCTCTTCAATTATTTTCTGAATCTCATTTTTGTTTAAGGTTACTGGAAAGTATAAAATGTTATATAAGTATAAATTTCAGTCATCATCATTATCATCACATTCAAAATCATGATCACCTCATTTGTTTTGATGGGGTACAGATAGAAATAGTCCCAGGGGAAGTTTGTCTACTGTGAAAGGGAATTTTTATTCCCTTTGTCTATTTTAAGTTAATCAATCAAGAACTTAAAGTACCCCTAACTTAATACTTAGTAAGTCACTAAAAAAGAAAGTTCATGCCCTAAAAGGCCTGTCCCATCCTGGGCAGTGCTAGGCAAATTGGGAGGCTGTGATTAGTTCCTGCAAAGTGGGAGAGAGACAGGAAGTGATGTAGAAAAACTGCTTATAAAAAGCTAGACCAAGGACTCCAGAGGAGTCATTTTAGGAGGAATTCGCCTGAAGAGGAAACTTTTACTGTGATTCATTCTGCGAGGCACTTTACAAAGATACATTCAGCATTGGTGAGTTGGGCTGAAGAAGCATTCTGTGATGCATACATTTGGTGTTGTGACTTGAGCTAAATAAAGAGGCTCATGCTGGTGAGACCCTTGTTGAAGAGGCTACCAGACTTGCACATGGAGATCAGAACTTTGTTGGGAGTGAGCTGAATTTCTTCAGGTTGAGCTTTAGGGGTAGTAGGCTAGGAAATATTTTCTACATCCTTCATAAATTTCCCTCCTTTTACTATATTTATATTAAATTAAATTATTAAGAGCTACTACCAGTCTATTGACTCATAGTTTAAATTTAACTTCTATAAATGGTGACTACAATTCTTTTTTTAACCATTATTATTTTTATCAAACCAAACTTTTCATTATTACATTTTGACCACACAATTTTAAGTATTACACTACTAAAATTCTAATATATTTATTTTTTAAGCCCTTACCTTTCATCTTAGAATCAATACTGTGTATTGATTCCAAGGCATAAGAGTGGGAAAGGCTAGGCAAAGGGGGTTAAGTGACTCACCCAGGGACACACAGCTGGGAAGTATATGAGGCCAGATTTAAACCTGGAATCTCCCATCTCTCAACCTGGCTCCCAATGTACTGAACCACTCAAATGGCCCCAAATATATTTAATATTGTATGGGCTATACAAATAAGTAAAATACTATTTTTATTGACCTTGCTTATAAAACCAAAAACTATAATAGAATCAAAGAAACAAGGAAAATTATCTATTTCTTGGACAAATCAGACTTGACTTTGACAGATAGGGAAGTTAAAAGATATTGGGAAGTCAAACAAGAGCAGGTGGCTCTGTAGTGAAAGTCCATTTATGTGCCTGACCTGCCCCTGCTGATACCCTCATTGCTCCATTTGCAATGAACAAGCTAATAGAATGGTTGGAGTTAACTGACTAACGTGAGAGAGCAATGAGGTAGTAACGGGTTTGGGAAACTTCTGCCTTTGACAGATTGAGCAGAAGGTGGCATGGAAGCTGGTCCTGGATCACACACTTGCTATCCCACTGTTAGGCATTGCCATGGCTCCCCTGCCTTTCCTACTCCCCCAGAACAGCATTTGTCAGATATGTCATAGTCTCTAAATTCCATTGCCGATGGGAACCAAGGTTGTTGTGCTATAACTATTGATTTATGGAATTCCTAGAAATCCTGTTTTCAGAGCAATGTTAGTTGAAGATTTCTTAGGTCAGGAACAGTTGCAAGTATTGTAAAATTAAAATTAATATACAATAACTCCAAATATATTTTATAAGATCTATTAATAATCACTAGAAGTAAAGAAATAAAAAGGTAATTATCTAACAAAATAAAACCACGTGCCCAAGCTAATCTACCTGCTCAAAAGGTCTGCTCTTTCAAAGTCACAACAGGAAAGAAAGAAGCAGCTAGGTGGAAAAAGGGAGAGTTTATATCCTGCCTACACCAGTACATAACAACAGGAGGAGAGAGTGGTGCTGGGTAATGTAGTTCAAGGGTTCAAGATTTCTAATTACACAGTATAAAACCATATAGTAGGGATACCATTATGTTTTCTGAGTAACTATTTATTGAATCTATGCAAAAAGATTAAAACTATTGATTATAATATCCAAGCACATATATTAGATCAAGAAGGGGAGTTGATTCCAGTGTGCCAGTCTTACTGTGACTAGAGGTCAGTAAAGAACATCAATGATTCAGGGAAGAAGTAGTTTCTGGTTCTGTAAAGATTCAAGAGTTCATTTATGATTGAATAAATCAATAACAATTATATCCTTTAGACTGAAGGTTCTTGACTTTTTTGAAAAAACATATTAATGTAGATCTCTTTTGTACTCTGGTAAATTCTATGATCCCCCTCTATGAATGATAAGTGAATAAAATAAGATACATGTGATTACAAAAGAAATTTACCATATTTAAGTAGTTATAAAAATATAAAAACAACAATAAAAATCCACAGACTCTAAGATTAAGACCCCCTGCCTTAGACTAACAAATTGAGTGAGGTCATGCAGAAAAAGCAGAAGCTGAGCAACAGAAGATTGTCAATTCTTTCAGAAAACATAAAAGATTTCCCTGATGTTATCTAAAGAATAAGGCTTAGTGCAAAACCCCCAGGGTAATCCTGAGGATCTGGTCCATTTCTGATAAATAATCAAGTTAATGACTAGAAATACCATCTGGTGGGAAAAGTGAATTTAATTTTGTAAGGAAATCAGCTTGAGGGCACATAGTAGGCATTTAATAGATGTTTAATGAGTGACTGATAATCTTGTGGACAGGGCACTAGAATCCAAATAATGGGTTCCAATCCTACCATAGATAGATATGCCACATTAGCCATGTTTTACAACACAAAGTAGGTTAAAATGCTACTAGTATTTTATAAAAAACATTTAATGTTGCATTTACTCCCTCTTAATTAGGAGTAGAGAATTTCATACCATAATCCAAACAAAAATAATTAAGGTAAAATCATAAATTGGAAAGAATAGACTTCTACCCAGAATACATGAATCATGAACTTAGATTTAACTTTTTAATTTCAGTGTGATATTGGACAATTTATTTAATTTCTCATAATTCTTATTCCATAATAACCTAATCCCTCAGAGTCTTAATTCCTCTAATGACTTACATAGTCTACCTCTCAGAATTATTTGAGAATGGCAGAGGGGGATGTGACCTTCAATTGATCTATGAGTTTCATTTCTGTTTGAGGACACTAAAAAGCATATTGCTATAAAACTGTGAATTACAATTAGCAATTCTCAGATTCTTCTATTTTTTGATGGAAGTAGAGATAGAAATTGCTCTGATATGATTCATGCATAGGTGGGTAATTTTTTAAAAAATTGAATAAAAAGAATTAGCACATAATCACGATAAAATTATGCATATCTATTTGCAGGCTTCAATGAAAGGATGCTCAGGAAAACTACCATAACAGAACAGGGATAATACATACCCTATTCTCTTTCCACATGATTCTGAGGTCTTTTTCATGATATCCATATTTTGAAATCAATTAATTACACTTAGCTCAGAGATTATGAATATTTCAAATGGTGCAATCTATTAAAAATATTGTTCTTGAGTTTCCAATAGTCAATATTATATTAATTCAGTTATAAACAATAGTTCAACCTGTGAAAATGGTCAATTCCAATATAGTTAGTAAAGGGTAACTATATGTATTACATGTATATGATATATTGAATTCTTCATTTTTAGTGGGAATTATCATCTGTCTGTCCATAAAAACATCAAGATCCTGATATATAATTCTCCACCATTTTAAAACTTGCTAGATTTGACAGGCACTAATTTTTAAATCTTCAAAGATATGCTGTATAATTTCTATTTCTTTTCATAAATGACTTTAAAAAAATAAGTGCAAGTTCTTTAATAATGAATTTTCTCCAATTTTTGTGGCAATCACTTTGTCCCAAACCACTATTATAAGCTCCTCTGCTAACTAATCCTCATGATTTAACCATTTGTATGATGATTCCCTATCAGTATGTTGTTTACTGAGTTCAGGTATATGCCACTCATCAAGACCTTTTGATTTTTCTTCTTGAATTTGAGCCATTTCGTGAAATTGATCTGGTGGAAATGTACTTTAGCTTATATTTGAAAAAATCCAATACAATGTGCTTGTTATCATTCTTTATTTATTGCTCAATGAAATATTGTCAGTATGTGCTCTAAGAGTATCCATCTTTTCCCCACATTTGGCCAAGGAATTAATAATCTTTTCAAACAAATCTTAGGGTAGCAACGCCAAGGGACTCATGATGAAAAAGGCTATCCACCACTATAGAAGGTGTCAGCATCTGATGAAGTTTGAAGCATATAATTCTTCACCTTATTTCCTCCATGGATTTTTGCCTAGTGTATACAATCTGTTCTCTTTAACAATATAATGAACACAGAAATATGTATTATATATTAACACATGTACTGGGAGGAAAAAGAAGCCTTAACGTAATGGGTTAATGTTTCACTAATGTTTTCTCGGTTATCACTCAGTCAGCCATTTAGCATTCATTAAGTGACTGTGATGTTCCAGGCTCTGTGCTAAGTACTGGGATCACAAAGGAAGGCAAAAATAACTCCTATTATCAAAAGTTTACAATTTAATGACAAGAGATAGATAGTGCAAACAACATGTAAACAACCCTGTATCATAAAATGTATACAGCATGGTTTGGGATAATCTCAGATTAGAAGCATGATTATTAAAAAGAGTAAAGATGGATTCTAGATAACTCAGTGGGTAGATAGCCAGGCCTAGAGATGAAAGGTCCTGAGTTCAAATCAGGATTCAAATAATTCCCAGCTGTGAGACCCTGGGAAAGTCACTTAACTCCAGTTGCTTAACCCTTACTGCTCTTTTGCCTTGGAACTAATGTTTAGTATTGATTCTAAGATCGGAAAATGGAAAAAGGTAAAGGTTAAAAAAATAAGAAAAGACTTCATGTGAAAGGTGGAGCTTTAGTTGAAAATAGAAAGACTGAGAGAGAAATGTGGAATAAGAGCACTTCAGGCGCTGAAGACAGCTAGTAGAAATACTCAGGATTGGGAGACAGACTATTATTATTTGTGAAGAACAACAAGGATACCAACGTCACTAGATCACATAGTTTATGGAGGGGAGTGAAGTATAAGAAAGCTGAAAAGGTAGAAAGAGAATAGGTTCTGAAGGGTTTTGAAACTCATACAAATAATGATTTTATACTTGATCCTGGAGGTAATAGAGAGCCACTGGAATTTATTGAATGGGAATGATGATAATGAGATGGATATCTGGTTTTTAGTAAGATCATTTTGACTGCTTGAGAATCTTGAGGCAAGGAAACCAACTAACAAGTTATTTCTTGCAATATTCTAGACAGTAGGTGATAAGAGTCTGCACCAGAGTTGTTGTAGTAGCCCAGTCAAGGATGAAGCCTATATAAGAGAAATTTTGAAGGTAGAAGAAATAGCACAACTTAGCAAGATACTGGATATTAGTATGAGAAAGAAGGAAGAGTTGAAAATAACACCTGGATTGGGGTACTTCTTGACCAGGAAGATAATAGTACTCTCCAAACTAATAAAGCAGTTAGGAAGAAGGGAGAAATCTTAGGTAAAAATAATTATTTTAGCTTTTAACATGTTGAGTTTAAGATATCTAGGGGGAATTGAAAACCAGTTGGAGATGCCTAATAGACCATTGGCAAGATTACAGATCAGTAGAGAAGTAGGGGCTTGATAAGTGGAATGGAGAATCATCTGCAAAGAGATGAGAAATCAAGATGTGGGAGTTTATGAATTCACCAGGTAAAACCACGCGAAAAAGAAAAAGGTCTACTTCAGAGCCTTTAGAAACATTCCTTCCTCCATTTTCAGGAGGAAAAAATATGAATGAAAAACAAAAACAAAGTAGAAGTGAACAGATAGTTAGAAGAATCAAAATAGAACACTGTCAACAAAAGCTAGAGAAAAGAGTAGTAAGAAAAGGATGAGGATGATCAACAGTGTCAAAGGATGTAAAGTGATGAAGAATGATTGGGACTGAAAAAATGCCACTAGATTTGTCATTTAAAATATTATTGAGGGGAATGGCTGAACAAGTTAGGGTATATGATTGCAATAGGAAACCATTATGCAATAAGAAATGATGAGTAGGACATGTTCAGAAAAACCTGGGAAGACTAACATAAACTGATACATAGTGAAGCAAGCAGAACCTAGAAGTCATCATACATAGTAACTGCAAAACTCTATAATAATCAACTGTCAATAATTTAGCTATTCTCAGCAATACAATGATGGAAGAAAATTACCATGGTTATTATGAAAAATGTACTTCCTAAGAAAGAACTGATGAAGTCTGAAGGTAGATCAAAGCATATTTTAAAAAAACTGTACTTAATATTCTTGTTTCTTTTTATTGTTCTGTTTTCTTCTGCAACATGGCTAACATGGAAATGTTCTGAATGACTGCTCACATATATCAAATTACTTGCCTTCTGAAGGAAAGGGGATAGGAAGAAGGGAGACAGGCAAGCAGACAGAGACATAGAGAAAAAGAGAGAGAGAGAGAGAGTCAGAGAAAGAGAGATATTGGAAAATCAAAATTATATAAAAAAGAATGTTGAAAGGTTTAGAAATTGAGAAGAAGAAAAGAGAAGAAATAAAAACAAGACCATTAGAAACTCTGGAGAGAGCAATTTTTATTGAATGAGGAGATCACAAGCCAAATTACAAAGAGTTAAGAAGAGAGTAAGAAGAGAAATGAAGGTGCCTTGAGAAGAATGCCTTCTCAAGTATTTTAGCATTAAAGGGGGAGATAATATCAGGGGCTAATGGGTCAAATGAGAGTATTTTGAGAATGTCAGTGACATGGGCATATTGTAATCAGAAAGAGAACAGTTTCTAGACAGCAAGTGATTCAATATTAGTGAAAGAGGAACAATGATGAAAAGAGAAATCTGTTGAAGATAGAATGGAATAGGACCCCTTTTTGCATGTAAAGCAGAAAAATGTCTTCTTGGCATGAGACAGGAGTGGAGGAAGGGATACTGGCAGAAGGAATCTGAGTGATGTGAGATAAGAAACAAACATAGGAGATGAGAGGATTCTCAAGGAATTGTATCATTTTTTCTTTGAAAAGTTAGATAAGATCCTCTGCTGAGATCATAGCAAGAGAATTAAGTTTGGGAGGTTCGTGGAGAGATGAAAATGTATGTAAAAGTCATTGTGATAAATGTGATAGTGACTCAGTTTAGGGGAAAAATTGTATTGATGCATTGAGGACCTTGGTGAAATTATATAGCATAAACAGGTATTTAGTTTCTTAGCAGCACATGAATCAGAGTGAAGACAGTAGAGAGTGGCAGTAATCCAAAATTAGGATATGAAAGGGGAAAAGAAATAGAAAACAGTGTAGAACTGAACTGGTTTGCCAGGGTGTAAAGATGGATAAGGGAATAGAATATAACCAGTATAGGGGTGATGGACTGGGAATGAATTGAAATATTGAGTGAGTAGAGGATCCAGTAAAAATGAAGAATAGAGTATAGAGATTCAAGGTAGAAGAAAAGGTTCAATAATGCAGAATGAACCTATGTAAACTAAACAAAAACAATGTATTTTATAATATAAACCAATAAATTAGTGGTGATCTATTTTATAGTTCTTAAAATGTCCATTAAAATTTATAGTATAGGTGTTACTTGACAAATATATTCTTTTTTTCAATAATTAGTGAAGATATATGAAGTTGTTCTTTATATAATTATGATTTTTTCCTCCTCAAACAATGAAGAGAAAACAATGTGACTTTTGTGTTTTTCGTATAAACATACCTATTAAATTCTAAAAACTGTAGATATTTGGTACATTTTGAATAAGTAACGGTATTCTCTTAATGTAAAAAGATGTGATACTTTCTGTTAGGAACCATAGGATGAGACTCGCATTTAAGGAATGAAAGAAAAGTATTGTTTTTTGGAATTTGTATATTAAGCAGTTGAGCAAACAATCACATATCTGATATAACAGGACACTTTTAAATTTTATAGAGAAAGTAGAGTTTTAGTCGGTTCTTTTAATGTAACTTTTCTGGTTTTGATTATATTAATAGTTTTTTCTCATTTAATCCAATTCATATTTTCATTTTGTCGAATTATTGCGTAAAATATCTTCATTTCTAAAGTTTTTAGTAACATTTTAGACAGATGTTAATTTTTTTTTGCATTGTATCAGGTTTTTTCATAGACCAATTCTTGCACCTATCATTGAGGGGGGAAATTGTGAAGAGGTCCATTTTTCTCTTTGAAACAAGCAACAACTATTGTCTCATTTCCAACAGGCAGCAGCACCCCTCAGAACACTACTTCTGTTTACCTCCCAATTCTCACAGTCATCATCTGGAAAAGCAACTCCTGTGGAGGAGCAGCCAGCCAGCCCAGCCAACTACCAACACACAATTTAAGCAAGCTACCCTAGTTTAAGCAGCAGGGTACCCTGAGGGAGATACTGGAAGAAGCACATGCTAGGCAAGTTAAACCACCACCACTATGACTACAATCATATCTTCCCTCAAACCTGGATGGTGGCCACCTGTGACCCTGAATCAAGAGTCTTGGGAATATTAATGCTTCCAGGTCAGCACTCAAAAGGATAACTCTGGGGACACCTCTTGCATAGATACACCCTGGTAATTGTGTATTATAGTGCTATGGTAACTAAAGAGCCAGAAAAGAAAGTTCTTGCCACTGAAGTCCTCGCTACTGTCAAATACATCGAAAATTAGAAAATAAATGATTAAAGTGGTGTAAATAACTTTAGAAAAGGGCAATATCCCTTTTGTTGCTGTATCTTAAGAACTATAGAAATTTTTCAATTGGTTTATAGTTGAAACTTTTCATACATTTATCTCCCGCAATAGAATGTAAGCAACTTGAGAAGAGGTAATATAATATTTCTTTTTGTAGGACCAGAGTCTTCCCCATGGTATATTCCTTAAGAACTTCATTGAATTCTTTTTCAATTGAATGGGTGAGCAAGAGGGCATGGGATAACATAAGAAGAGGGAAATGATTAAAATTACAAATAGTAAACTATATTGAACAAATTTGTTGCCTAAATTTTCTCATCTATTCCTATTTAAATACTTTACAATCAATCAAAAAGCATTAATTTTGTCCCCTATTACTGGAAAATGGGAAGTGCTTAATAAATGAACACTGAAAAAATTTTCTTGAAATATTAACATAGAAAAAATCAGGTTGGCTGTGTTATTTTTTATGTAACAAATATTAATTTAGTTTCTGTATTTTACCTTCAGAATATAAAAGGGAAAGAAAAAAGCATTACAGAGCAATTGTCCATTATTCATTCAGTGTCCCTGTTGACATATTGTCCCTAAGGCTCATTTGATTAAGAAAATACTTTTGTCAGATTGCTTTTAGAGATGCCCACAATCTTCTTATTAACTCTAATATTAACCTTCTTGTGGATTAATATTTATTCATTTCTACTTTTCACTCTCAATGCTACACTCATAAAACCTAATAATTTGAGACAACAATTTGTGACTGTCATTCTGTTTTTTTAAAAATTCTGTACTGAGACTTGTTGATACAAATCTTTCAATTCATTTTATTTACAGGAAAATTGATTTTTTTCATATCTTCAGGTCAGGATGTTTGTTGTTAACTAGAAGAGACCTAAATGGTTTGAGCCGTGATTACCTAAGATTATCTTTGTCTCCAAGATGCCCTTAGAAAAGATTTCTGCCATATAACCTTTGCTAATACGCAGCTTCAAAATGCAAGGAGTTATGAAAATAACAAATGTAAGTATTCCTTTAAGGTATGCAGATATTTAGCATACATTATCTCAGCTGATTCTTGGAATAATATTGTGAGGTGTGTACCATCAGTATAATTTATGCCTTTTTCACATATGAAGAAATGGGGCTCTTAAGAGGTGAAGTGACTTGACCATTGGCATCAAACAAAGGAGTAATATATATTATTCAAATAGATGTCTCTCTTAACTCCAATTTCAATTTTTTTCTAAAATATCTTCTAACAATTGGTTCTTGTTAGTAATACTCACTGATGGAACCAAAACTTTAAAATCTTCAAACAGAATATAAAAGCAATATAATAATAAATTTAAAAAGGATATTATTTATCAGTTGGTTTTTTCATGGTGACATATTACTGTATCATAAATCATTTATTTGTCAGATACATGTGATTTTTCCATTACAAATTTGATGAAATTGAGTTAGTAAAACACAGTCTTGAAATAACCTAATGGAATAAGATAAGAAGCACTTAATTTCTAACACTGTTCTGTCCCTTTCTCACTATTTTTCTAAGCCAACTCTAAGGAGAACTATGAGAGCTTATTACTTTCAAACAAAATCCCAAAAGATATTTTTTCAGCATTTTATTACATAAAGAGGTAATCAACTTTATGTAGCCAACTATATTTTAATAGTTTCATAAAAGTATAATTGTTCAAAAATAAAATGCTCTGGGTACTGGTTTATTTGGAATGTTTTCAGCAACCATTAACTTTTAGATATTCACTACATTACCCTTTCATTATGAGTCTGTGCTCTCTGACAACCATGGATTGGCTATGGTAATTAAGTATTATTTCTGAATTTTATAATAAGGACAGTAACAAAATTCGCCCACACTTAGAACAAAATGCTTACACTATTATGTTTGTTTGGCTGCTTGTATTTAAAATAAACAGTGATTGGGAAATAGAATATTTTATCATGGATTTTTTTCCTTCGTATTTCCTCATCATTATGACTTTCACTATGGACTATTTTGTGATCAATAGAAAGAAGAGGATCACACAAAGAGATATTTAGCCATAAATTTCTGTACTTAGAAGTGACACATGAAAGCATGATATACATGATACATTAACTTTATATGAATTAAAATCCAAGATACTGTTTCTCTGCTAGATGTTTAAAAAAAAACAAAACCTAAAATTTGTTTCCTTAAAAGGTTTTGTCTTAGCTATACATTGAAAGGTAGTAAGTTTGCTTAATGGGAGGGATTTGTGTATTGTATTATATTATATAAATGTTCTTATAATTTAGAGATCCTTATTCTTACAGGGCGTCAATTCACTTTTATCTTGCTATGTGGGATTGTGTATTGTATTGTATTATTATATCATATCATATCATATCATATCATATCATATCATATCATATCACATTACATTACATTACATTACATTACATTATATTATATTATATTATATTATATTATATTATATTATATTATATTATATTATATTATATTATATTATAT
>NC_058132.1:575508121-575589672 GCF_016433145.1 Gracilinanus agilis
ATTATATTTCTTATAAATTAGAGATTCTTATTCTTACAGGGCATCAATTCACTTTTATCTTGCTATTATTATTCATCTAGAAAAATCACATTGAAGAATGAAACCTCTTCACATTACCTACTGTAAAAAGTAATTTGGGAAATGTATAAAACTACATTTCCCGTGATCCAACATGGTCCAACTGGTTTCCGTTTCCGACGTCTTGACGCAGGGGAGCGCTTAAATCTCGTGGGTTAGGAGGGAGTGGGCTCTTTTGCGATTAGGCCATGGCCAGGAAACAGGAGACAAAATGGAGGTGGCGGCAGTTTTGAATGCTTACAAGCGCGTGGTCTAATGATTTTATCTATCAACATGGCTTTAATTAAAATACTAATTTATATATTTATGGCAGCCTTTATCATTTTTAATATTAACACTACTAAACTTAATAAACATGTCTAATTATATCATAATAAAAAGCTTACTGATTGCCTCTCATGTCTCCACAAGATTTGATCTAAAAATGTCTTCTTTTTTTACATTTTTTGCCTTTAAGAAACTATTTAATTAATTAATTTAGAATTTTTTCCATGGTTACATGATTCATATTCTTTCCCTCCCCTCCTCCCTCCCCTCTCCCATAACCAACAAGCAATTTAACTGGTTTTTACGTGTATCATTGATCAAGATCTATTACCATATTATTAATATTTGCATTTAAGTGATCATTTGGAGTCTACATCCCCAAGCATATCCCCATTGAACCATGTGATCAAGGAAATGTTTTTCTTCTGCATTTCTATTCCTACAGTTCTTTCTGTGGAAGTGGGTAACATTCTTTCTAATAAGTCCCTCAGAAATGTCTTGGATCATTGCATTGTTGCGAGTAGAGAAGTACATTATGTTCAATTGTGCCACAGTATATCAGTCTCTGTGTATAATGTTCTTCTGGCTCTGCTTCTTTGAAGCTGTATCAATTCCTGAAGATCATTCCAGTTCACATGGAATTCTTCCACTTTATTATTCCATCACCAACAGATACCATAATTTGTTCAGCCATTCCTCATTTTCCAATTTTTTTACCTGGCTATAAATATTTTTGTACAAGTATTTTTCAATATTATCACTTTCAGGTACAGGCCTATCAGTGGTATGACTGGGTCAAAGGGCAGGTAGTCATTTAAAGCCCTTTGGACATTGTTCCAAATTGCCATCCAGAATGGTTGGACCAATTCCCAACTCCACCAGCAATGCATTAGTGTCCAAATTTTGTCGCATCATCTCCAACATTTAATACTTTTCTTTGCTGTCATATTAGCCAACCTGCTAGGTATGAGGTGTTACTTAAGTGTGATTTTGATTTGAATTTCTCTAATTATAAGAGATGTAGAACTTTTTCATGTGCTTATTGATATTTTTGATTTTTTAAAACCCTTTACTTCTGTGTATTGGCTCTTTGGCAGAAGAGTGGTAAGGGTGGGCAAGGGGGTCAAGTGACTTGCCCAGGGTCACACAGCTGGGAATTGTCTGAGGCCCGCTTTGAACCTAGGACCTCCCATCTCTAGGCCTGACTCTCAATCCACTGAGCTACCCAGCTGCCCCCAATAGTTTTGATTTCTTATCTGAAAACTGCCAATTCAAGTCCCTTGTCCATTAGGGAATGACTTTTTTTCTGTATAATTGATTTAGCTCCTTATAAATTTGAGTAATTGTCAGAGGTTTTTGTTATGAATATTTTCCCCAATTTACTACTTCCCTTCTAATTTTGGTGGCATTGGTTTTGTTTGTAAAAGAACTTTTTAATTTAATATAGTCACAATTATTCATTTTATATTTAGTATTATTCACAATCTCTTGCTTGATCTTAAAATCTTCCCTTTCCCATAGACCTGACAGGTAAACTATTCTATGTTCACCTAATTTACTTATTGTTTCCTTCTTTATATTTAAGTCATTCACTCATTCTGAATTTATCTTGGTGTAGGGTATGAGATGTTGAAGTAAACCTAATCTCTCCCATATTATTTTCCAATTTTCCCAGCAGTTTTTGTCAAATAGTGGGGTATTGTCCAAAAAGCTGGGATCTTTGGTTTTATCATATACTATCTTGCTGAGGTCATTTACCCCAAATCTATTCCACTGATCCTCCCTTCTGTCTCTTTGCCAGTACCATATAATTTTGATGACCACTGCTTTATAGTACAGCTTAATATCTGGTACTGCTAGGCTCCCATTCTTCGCATTTTTTTTCATTATTTCACTTGATATTCTTGATCTTTTGTTCTTTCAAATGAAATTTGTTACAGTTTTTTTTTTTCTAATTCAGTAAAAAAGTTTCTTGGTAGTTTGATAGGTATGGCACTAAATAGGTAAATTAATTTGGGTAGAATGGTCATTTTTATTATGTTAGCTCATCCTACCCATGAGCAATTCATATTTTTTCAATTGTTTATACTAATTTTAATTGTGTGGAAAGTGTTTTGTAGTTGTGTTCATATAATTCCTACGTTTGTCTTGGCAAGTAGATTCCCAATTATTTTATATTGTCTAGGTTGGTTTGAAATGGAATTTCTATTTATAACTCTTGCTGCTGAGATGTGTTGGAATTATATAGAAATGCCGATGATTTATGTGCATTTATTTTGTATCCTGCAACTTTGCTAAAGTTGTTGACTATTTCCACTAGCTTTTTAGTTGATTCTTTAGGATTCTTTAAGTAGACCATCATATTATCTTCGAAGAGTGATAGTTTATCCTCCTCATTGCCTATTTTAATACCTTCAATTTCTTTTTCTTCTCTAATTGCTACTGATAGTGTTTCTATTACTATGTTAAACAATAGTGGTGATAATGGGCATCCTTTTTTCACTCCTGATCTTATTTGGAAGGCTTCTAATTTATCACTGTTGCAGATGATGCTTTCTGATGATTTAAAATATATATTGTTTGTTATTTTTGGAAAAGGCACTTTTATTCCTGTAATATCTAGTGTTTTCATTATGAATGAGTGTGGTATTTTGTGAAAGACTTTTCCTGCATCTATTGAGATAATCATGTGATTTCTGTTTGTTTGTTAGTTATGACCAATTATGTGGATGATTTTCCTAATATTAAACAATCCTTGCGTTACTGGTGTAAATCCCACTTGATCATAGTGAATAATCTTTCTGATCTCTTGCTGGAGTCTTTTTGCTTGTATTCTATTTATGATTTTTGCATCTATGTTCATTAATGAGATAGGTCTTTAGTTTTCCTTCTCTGTTTTTGATCTGCCTGGCTTTGGAATCAGTACCATATTTGTTTAATAAAAGGAATTTGGTAGAACTCCTTCTTTTGCTTATTTTGTTGAATTGTTTGTATAGTATTGGCAATAGTTGTTCTTTAAATGTTTGATAGAATTCTATTGTGAATCCATCTGGCCTTGGAAATTTTTTCTTAGGGAGTTATTTGATGGCTTATTTGATTTCTTTTTCTGGTATAGGATTATTTAAGTATTCTTTTTCCTCTTCTGTTAATCTAGGTAGTTTATATGTTTGTAAAAATTCATCCATATAACCTAGATTGCTGTATTGATTGCCAGGTAGTTGGGCAAAATAGTTCTTAATAATTACCTTAGGGGGCAGCTAGGTATTTCAGTGGATTGGAAGCTATGCCTAAATACAGGAGGTCCCTTGAGATCTCTTTATCATCTCTGATAATCTGATGAGGACAGTTTAGTTGATAAGGAAATAATGGACACTGAACATCTATTAGCTCATGCTTCCAGCTCTGTCTCCAGGAGCATGGAGTTTATTATATATATTTCAAGACTCATTTCACAAAAAAGAACCCCCTCAAAACTTTGCAGATGTGCAGAAGTTATAAATTATGTCATATCAAAACACAAAAGGTCTCATTGGCTTCAGAACAGACTAAGGCCAAGGCTGAATTTTGACTAGGTTCTTATCAGAAAGCCAAGTCAGGGAATATTTTTCTCAGGGTTAAATTGCCCCTGTTAAGGTTTGGCCTTGGCTATACCAGGCAGCTGCATTCCTGGCCAAAGGGGGAGAGTGTTTTAAATGCTGGCCCACTAGGAACCTAAAGTTCTTCAATAAGGCCACAATACTTTTCAACCAGAAATCACAAGGATCACAAAAGGGGTCAAAAGAGGAGTCTCAGATTTTTATCTATTCTCTTATTGGCTTCCCACAGAAGTCCTAGGTTCAAATCTGGCCTCAGACTTCCCAGTTGTGTGACCCCGGGCAAGTCACTTAATCCCCATTGCCTAGCCCTTACCACACTTCTGCCTTGGAGCCAATACACAGTATTGGCTCCAAGATGGAAGGTAAGGGTTTTAAAAATAAAAATAATAATTACCTTAATTTCCTCTTCTTTCCTTTTTTATTACATTAACCAGTACTTTATCTATTTTATTTGTTTTTTTCAAAGTACCAGCTACTAGTCTTATTTATTAATTCAATAGTTCTTTTACTTTCAATTATACTCATTTCTTCTTTAATTTTTAAGGTTTCCAATTTAGTTTTTATCTGGGGATTTTTAATTTGTTCTTTTTTTCTAATTTTTTAAGTTGTAAGTCCAATTCATTAATCTCTGCCCTCTTTGATTTGTTGATATATGCACGTAGTGATATAAATTTTCTTCTGAGTACTGCTTTGGCTACATCTCATAGATTTTGATATGATGAGTCCTCATTATCATTCTCTTCAATGAAATTATTAATTGTTTCTATGATTTGTTCTTTAACCAACCAGTTTTGGAAAATCACATTCTTTAATTTCCAATTAATTTTTGATTTACCTCTCCATGTATACTGACTAATTATCATTTTTATTGCATTATGATCTGAAATGGTTGCATTTATTATTTTTGCTATTTTGCATTCATTTGCAATGTTTTTATGCCCTAGAACATAGTCAGTATTTGTAAATGTACTATGTATTGCTGAAAAAGTGAATTTCTTTTTGTTATCATTCATTTTTCTCTGTGTATATATATATATATATATATTAACTCCAATTTTTCTAGATGTCATTCACATCTCTTACCTCTTTCTTATTTATTCTTTGTTTTGATTTATCTAGATCTGATAGAGGAAGATTCAGGTCTCCCACTAGTATAGTTTTACTAAATATTTCCTCCTTACACTCAAATAGTTTCTCCTTTAAAAATGTCAATGCTATACCACTTGGTGCATACATGTTGAGTGCTGCTATTTCCTCATTGTCTATACTGCCTTTCATCAGGGTGTAATTATATTCCCTTTCTCTTTTAATCAGATCTATTTTTACTTTGGCATTGTCAGATATAATGATTGCAACTCCTGCCTTCTTTTTCTCAGTTGATGCCCAATAAATTTTGCTGTAGTCTCTTACCTTTACCCTGTGTGTGTCTACCTCCCTCATGTGTATTTCATGTAGACAATATATGGTAGGATTTTGGTTTCTAATCCACTATGCTATTTGCTTCTGTTTTATGGGTGAATCCATGTCCATTCTCATTCAGAGTTATGATTACCACCTGTGTATTCCCCATCATTTTGATTTCCTCTTTAAGTCTTGACCTTTCTTCTTTTACTATTTCCTTCTACACCAGTGTTTTGCTTTTAGTTAGTTCCCCTATTCTCCATACTTATTTTATTTCCTTTCCTACATTCCCCTTCCTTATTCCCCTCTTATTTTTCTTCAACATTTATTGAATTCCCTCCCTTTTGGTACTCTCCACTCCACTCCTCTTATTGGTTTTTCTTTCTCAACTTCCCTGTAAGGTAAGATAGAATTTGATACCCCAATGGATCCAGATGCTCTTCCCTCTCAGAATTGAATCTACTGAGAGTAAGGTTTAAGTATTACCTATTAGCACTTTCTTCCTCTCCTTCTTATAATAATATTCTTCCCTTCCCCCTCCAATGCGCTTCTTTATGGTATAATTTATCTTATTTTTCTTCTTCCTTTACGTTCATCTTGGTGCCATTTTCTATCCCTCTCCCATTTTTTGCATATCATCTTAAACCACTTATTACCCCAACATCTACCTATGAATAATTCTTCTATCTGCTGTGATAGTAAAAACAATTTTTGAGAGTTACAAATATCATTTTTCCATACAGGAATATAAACAATTTGACCTTAGTGAAGTACTTTAAAAAATGTTTTCCCCCCTCTTTCTTGTTTACCTTTTCATGTTTCCCTTGAATTTTGTATTTGGATATCAAATTTTCTGTTTAGTTCTGGTCTTTTTTTATGAATACGTGGAAATCTTTTATTTTGTTAAAAGCTCATAGTTTCCCCTGGAAGTACAAAGTCAGCTTTGATAGATAGATGATCCTTGATTGTAGACCCAATTCTCTTGGCTTTCGGAAAATTATATTCTAAAACTTGAGGTCCTTTAGTGTGGAGACTAACAGATCCTGTATAACCCTGATTGGGGCCCCTTGATATCTGAATTGTCTCTTTCTGGCTTCTTGAAATATTTTCTCCTTGGTTCGGAAGCTCTTGAATTTTGCAATTACATTCCTGGGGTTGTGTATAAAGGATTTAATGTAGGGGGTTACCTATTGACTGTTTCAATGACTATTTTACCCTCTTTTTCAAGAATATCAGGGCAGTTTTCTTGAATAATTTCTTGTATTATGATTTTAAGACTTCTGTTTTTTCCTAGATTTTCAGGTAGAACAATGATTCTCAAATGATCTCTCCTCATCTATTTTCCACATCAATCTTCTTTTCAATGAGATATTTCATATTTCCTTCTATTTTTTCATTATTTTGAGTTTATTAATTCTTGCTGTCTAATGAGATTATTGGCTTCTACTTGCTCAAATCTAGTCTTTTAAGATTGGTTTTCAGCTATGATCTTTTTGATATTCCTTTTTGGTTTGGTCTATCCTGCTTTTCATGGATTCCAGCAAGTCAAATCTGGTCTCCAATTTGATTATTACTTCATGTGATTTCTGTGTTTCTTTTTCCATGTAGGAAATTCTGTTATTTTCTTTTTGAATTACTTGCATTTATTTTTCCCAATTTTCTGCCCATTTTTGTTCTAACTTTTTTACTTGGTTCTTGAACTCCATTTTGAATTCCTTGAGAGCTTGTGATCAATTTCCATTTTTTTGTTTCTGGAAAGTTTGGATGTGTTTGCTTGTCTCTGTCTGTACTCTGCTTCTTTCCTCCAAAGATGTTATTGAGGGTCAAAGGTTTTTATTTCTTAGGGTACATGTGGATTGCTATTCCTTTGTGTTGATAGCCATTGCTGTGCTCACTTTTTCTCTCTGAATTATCTTGGCCAGAAATCTGAGTGAGGTGGGAAGGCAGTTTTTGGTGTATTGGGCTTTAATGAATCTTATCCTGAGCCTATGCTTCTTGTCTCTGTTGCTTTTGCTAGGGCCAGTCTGTGTCTACCCTGTCTCCATTCGTGCCCTATGTGCTCCTCAGCCTCAGGTCCCAAGTCTAGCTGCCAAGGCCTTGTGCTGCCCTCAGGGTTAAGACTGTGGTGCCCTCATCCAGCCCCTGAGAATTTAGATATTCTTCGGGCCCTTGTTCTGACTCTGACATGGTAAGTTATGTGGGGGAGGGGTAATCAGCTTGTGCTTTGGTAGGTGTCATTTTATGCCCTTATAATGTGGAAATGCCCAAAATCTACCTATCTTCAAGGCTGCCCACCTTGGCAGAGCACCTTCCCTTCCTTCGTTTTGGTCTTTGTCCTTTTGAGATGCTTTGTTGTGATTAGTAGTACCAAGAGGAGTGAACTTCCTTCTACTCTTTGGCCTTCTTAGCCCAGAAGTCTGTGAACTAGAAATTTCTGAAATATACTAAGTAAAACTAAGAGTAGGAAGAGACTACTTTTCTCCTACTTGGTCCACTTAAATTTTCTCATGTCTCTTTATCACTGACACTTCATTAATATTCAGCAAATGTTCAATTCATTTCTTCAATTAATCAAGCATTTATTAAGCATCAACTATGTACCAAGCTCTAATCTTGGAGTTAGGAACATAAAAGTTAAAAGAAAAAAAATCCTTGGTCTAAGGAGTTTATATTCTCCCACAAAGGCAATATATAGAAATATAAATAAGTATGACATCGATAGACAGTTATGTGACAACTATGTGTAAAGCACTGTGTTAAGTGGTTGGAATACAAATATAAGCCAATTTTACATTTCTTTCCTTTGAAGTCTTTATATTATATGGGGGAAGATAATAGAAAGTAGAGATGAAAGTAGAAGAAGGGAGCAAGGGTACCCATAATAAGGGACAAAGTAACTGGCATGCAGCAGTAGAGGGAACTGAACCAAAGTGAAGAAATGGTAGTCCTTCCTGAATTGGAAATCTAGTAGAGGTAGTCACCAAACAGAAGAGGAAGTGCTTGGGTTGGAAGTTTCTTGAGATTGGAGTGTGATTGTTAAAAAGGTAGAGGGTAAGGGCAGAAAATGAACTGAGATTGGCTGAAAGTGACTGTAGCTGGGACCACTTATGAAATTATGGTCCTGAAAAGGAATTTATCAATCAGAAAAGTGGCACCTTGGGAAAGAGGTTTCTTCATGGTGAAATGGATGAAATGGCATATTTTCCATCACTTAAGTAGGTCAATTTAGCTAGAATGTAGAATATGTGAGGTAGGAAAATGTGCCATCATCATAGATACAAAGGTAGAAGTTAAACTCTGAAGTGATTTAAAATTCAAACAAAGGAATTTTTAGGTTAACTATGGGCAAAATGGAGCTACTCATTTTTCTTGAGTATTGAATTAATGACAACAGGACTATGCATTAAGTATATCGATTCAATGTCTTCATGGAGGGTGCTTTAGAGATAGGAGTGACTAAAAACCAAAAGAACAATTAGAAGTCAGCTTTAATACTCTAGTTAACAGGTGATGAAGTTCTGCATTAGAGTAGTATGGATGGAGTGAGGGGAATCGATGTGAGATATATTGAGTAGGTAGAGGTGACTAGATTGCTCAATGGGTAGAATGCTTGGTCTAGATTAAGGAAGACTTGAATTCCATTCCAGACTCAGATTTTAGCTGTGTGACATGGGAAAATCACTTAAACTCTATTTGCTTAAGAAGCAGCTAAGTGCCTCAGTGGATAGAGAGCCTGACATGGAGTCAAGAAGATCTGAGTTCAAATCTAGCTCTAGTTACTCAGGAGCTGTGTGAACCTGAGCAAGAAACAACCATTATTTGCCTTAATCTACTAGAAAAGGAAATAGCAAGCCACTCCAGTGTCTTTGCAAACAAAACCCCATATGGAATCATGAGTCAGATCTGAATGAACAGAATAAATATTGAATAGATAGAACCAATTGGCAAATGATTGTATATAAGGGGTAAGGGATAGGAAAATAATTTTAAAATTGTAGCCATTAACTATTTCAATGGAAATAGAGGAATTATTAAAGGGGGAAGTTTTGGGTAGAAAAGTGAGCTCAATTTTTGAAATGTTGAGTCTGAGAAATTTATGGAACATCAGAAGAAGATTTTCAGCAGACAATTATGAATGAGATATTGGAAAATAAAAGAGAGACTGCAATAAAATATGTATATTTGGGAATCATATGCATAGAAATGACTCAATTGTTATTAGTATGACATGAAACAAAAGACCACTGCTGAAAGATAAGTAGTAGAAATTGTGATGTTATATTTAGAAGAAAGGAGATAGTCTAAAATAGATACTGAGAAGAGTTAGTTGGAGGAAGCACCTAGATGTCTCAGTGGATTGAGAGCTGGTCCTTGAGATCAGAGATCCTCTGTTCAAATCTGTCCTCAGATACTTTAAGGTGGGTGACTCCAGGTAAGTCACTACACCTCCATTGTCTGGTCCTTACCACTCTTCTGCCTTGTAACTATTACACAGTATTGATTCTAAGATGGAAAATAATGGTTTAAAAATAAAAAAAAATTATAATTATTTTATTTTGTATTCCCATTATGTCTTTCATCATTAAACTTTTTGAAGTAGTTGTCTTCTTCCCATCAGGAAATTCTGCATTTTTTTCTCTTTAATTATCAAGTCATTATTACTTCTCAGAGAAATATTAAGTGGTTGAGTCAAATAGTATCTTTCCTGGATGGATGATTGGGAAGGGGGAGAGATGATAGATAGATCTGTTATTTGATATCTCTCTTATTTATTTATTCATTTTTTGCAATTTGATTAGATTTATGAATTCTAATTAGCAGAGATTACATCTTTTTTCATAGAGACTTATAAACATCAGGTTTTTTGGTACTTTGCAACATATATGTAATCATTTAGAGGCAGAGGTGATGTCAAATGAATATGAAATAAATTTATAGTAACATTCTTATGATCATGAGCAAGGTTAAGAAAAACTTTTTTCCTGTAATTATAGCAAAACAGTAAAAAAAGTTAAAAATAATTGTTCAATCCTTAGAAAGGTTTTCTAAAATAATAAAATGACAGCATGAAACAGTGTGGAACTACAAACACAGTTATGACTTTGGACCTGAGTTTCAATTCTGTTCCTCCCATTTACTATGTTACCTTGAGCAAGTAACTATACCTGACACTGATGACCACATCATCTTTCTCTTTCTGGATATTCTGTATGTTCTGTGCTTTGTGACCCTCTTCCCTCCTGATTCCCCCTATGCCTGCCTAATGATTAATTTTTCCCACTCTAAGTTGCTGACTAATCGATTATCATTCATGGATATTGGCCTAAATTGCCCTAAAAAGCTAAACCTCTTCTTCTTCATTCCCCCTCTTAGTAGCCTCATCAATTCCCACTAATTTAACTATCATCTATATAACTCCTGGATCAATATAGACAATCTATCTGCTCAGAATTAGTTTCACACTAACCACTTTTTATTGGGTATTTCAAACTTAAGTTTCTGGAAAATCTTAAAATTCCTCATATTAAAAATGGATTCATTATTTTTCACCTTAAATCTTTCCTTCTTCCAGTGTTCCCTTTCTCCCTCCCTGTCACACAGGTTTATATCTTTGTCATTAAACTCTACCTCTCACTCTCCCTCACCCCACCTATATCAGCACTCACCAAATCTTGCCATTTCTACATTCACAACATCCCTCCCAACTGTCTGCTTCTTTCCAGTCGTAGAAAACATCACCTTAATTTGGGCTCGAATCGCCTCTCACCTAAACCATAGTGACAACCTCCAAGGTTCTGGCCACTTCCTTTGACACTCTTCTGCGGAAGTAATTTTCTTTTCATAGAGGTATAACTGTATGATTCCTTTTCTCATTTAACTCCAAGGACTTCTCCCTGTCTTTAAGATAAAATATTCATTTTCTGTTTAGTCTTTAGAGTCCCCACAAACTGGCCCCAGTCTAATTTCCCCTCTTTACTGGACATATACTCTAAGATGTAGTCTGATTGGCTTTCTCTCTGTTCCTCTTATTAACTTAACCATCTCTATACTTTTTCATTGGATCTCTCGTGTATCAAGAATTCCCTCTCCTTCCCTTAACTTCACTGAATAAATCTCTTCCATTAAAGATGCAACTCAAGTTTATCTTCTTCAATAATTCTTTCTTCATTCCTTCAATTTCTGGTAATCTCTTCAACAACCTCACATTAACTACTTTGAATCTACTTGTGACTATTAGTTTTAAATTTACTCTCTATATATATATTTACATATATATATATATATATATATGTAAATATATATAATTTATTTCTTGCCAGTATAAAGTAAGTTTCTTACCAGTAAGGATTGTTTTATTCTTTGTACTTGTGTTCTTCAGATCTAACCTAATGCCTGGAATAAGGTAGACAATAAATAATTATTGAATAATTGGCTAATTGATAGTCTTTGAACTTTAATTTATAATAAAAATTTGGGGCTTTCAATTCCCTTATAATGTTCAGTCTATGACTCTACATTCTTGTTATTCATTGAATGTACACTAGGTGATAGTATTTGTTTTATTTAAAAATTGACCTAACATTTTATTATGTTTCTCAAAATTTGAATACAAATATAAAATTGACTTTCTGTTCTTTCTAAAAAATACTCCATTGTGAGGACTCATTTTTTAAAATCACAACTATCTGATATGCCCTAGACAAAATTACATTATTTTTCCATTAGAATAGCAATGATAGTTAAAAGTAAAATATTCTCACCCTTGTGCCTTCTGGAAAATCTATTCTTCACTTACCATAGATGCTTTCTATTGTAGTTTTTTCTTTCCAGACATATCCTCGAAAAAATATTTGCTTTCATACTTCAGACATTTGTCTTAAATTAATAATTTGTTTTGAACAATTATTTTGGTTCTAGAGACATATTTCTACCCCACCCCTTTTTTTGCCTTTTATTTCATTGTATAAGAATCTAATTACTGTGGGCCTTGAGATATCATTTATAAAATAAGGTTACAGCTGGAATAGTTGAAATCACTCTGATGTTAGATGAAAAAAATCTTACATATTTTACAGCTTAACAGACTTTATAACTGTGCTGTATGCATCATCTGTGGTTAAATGATGCATCCTTGAAATCCTAACACAGAGAACTATCTTCTGTTCAAATATGCCTTGACTGATGTCACCCTGACTAAAGTGTATTATTTAAAAAACACAGTGCAAAGAGAACAGCTGTCAGCATGAGAAGTCTAAACATATTTTCTCAGAGTACTATGGTACTGACAAATTGCATTTAATCATGCTCAAGTTTCATGGAATAGAATTCATCCAATTAGATTTTTTTATCCTTAGTTATTATTGCTAAAAATTATAGGAATAAAAAATCTATATGCACTCATTTAGTAGGCATAGATTTGGGGATTCCAAGAGACTAATAAAAAAAGATTTTAAAGAAATAAGTTAATAAATGTTTCTTCCTACAGGTACTATTTTCACTTGCGAGGCTGAAACCAGTAATAAGAAGGGAAGAAGATGAATCCATTTATTTCTTTGAGACTATTTATTGTACTGCAACCTCAAATAGTGATAAAGAATAGAAGCTAGGGTTTCTAACATTATCTTTTTGCTTTTCCTCTGCTATTCAACTTTACTGCCTCATTTGTTTTCATGAGCACTTTGCATGATACCAGGAAGATAATCCCAAAGTCTGAAATAAAGCATGATAATGTAGACCTTTGTGATACACAAAGGCTTTATTATCTAATTTAGGGTATAAAAGCTAATTTCTACATGTTAATAATAGGTGTCCCCCTCAGTCTAGAGGAATAAGGTCATGCCTGCTGATAGAATAATTAACTCACAGCAAAATGTCTAACCAAAAAAAGTAAAACATCTCAACTGGAAATACAATTAAGTTAAACATAGCAAACATGACCCATAAGTATAAAAGAATTTTAGTTTATTGGAAATTATAAAGTAAATGCAAAAACTGACATGAAAGTTCACAAAGCAGCCACGCTCACAATTTTGTTTGATAATTGCATTTCTCCTTTGGGGAATCAAGTCAATCTGATACCTATCAGAAACTGAATTTGCAATCGTCGGTTGGTTTTTAACACATTTTGATTTCTTCAGAGATTAACCTTTGGCAAAAAAGGGGTAGGAGTGAGAGAAAGAATATCAGAAAATGAATATTAAAAATTATAGTGATGTGTAATCCTGGGAAAAATATATTTATTTAAAAAAATAAAAAATAACTAAGACATGAAAATATTTGGTCTTTAGTCCTTGGACAAAAGAAGATCATGGAGAAGGGGTGATAGCGAAAGGAAGAGAAGGGAAAGGGAGAGAAATAAGGAAGGAGAGATAAGAAATGAGGGAGCAATAGAGAAGAAACTTTCTCTTGAGTACTGTGTTTATGTATAAAAAATGCTAACTCCACATGTCTATAAAAGTGTACATATAATAAAAAATTTAATCAGGTCCAATTTAACTTTTATTAGGAGGAGGAGTAGAAAGAGAAGAAGGAGAAGAAGGAGGGGAAGGACAAGGGGAAGGGGGAGGAGGATAGGAAGAGGGAGGAGGAGGGGAAAGAGATGGAGAAGAAAGAGGAGGAAGAAGAGGAAGAGGAGGAGACGGAGGAGATGAAAGAGAAGGAGGAGGAGGAGGAGAGGAGAAGGAGAAGGGGAAGGAGGTGGAGAAAGAACAGGAGGAGGAGGAGGAGGAAAGGAGAAAGAGAAAGAGGGGGAGAAGAGGAAAGGGAAGGAGAAGGAAAATGAGGAGGATAGGAGGAGGAGGAGGAAGGGAAGGGAAGGGGAAGGGGAAGGAGAAACAAATAACTGAATTTGGAATCAGAGGACTCATATTTGAGTTCTGGCTGTATTATTTGTGAACGTGAGTAAATGATTTAAAAAGCGAAATTAAAAGATAGCCTATAAAATATCTGTCAACTTCTCAATCCTGTGTTTTATTAGTTTAATGGAGAATGTTCAAGAAAAGGTCATACATAAGAATTCTTTCACATTTTCATTTTTCTTCTTCCAATTAAGATGATGACTATTGATTAATAGAATGTGTATTCCATCCTATTTGTAGATTCTACACAAATAACAATTCTGTATTCTCCAACTGAGATATGGCTTAAATGACTAATACTTGACTGGACAATATGCTTTCTCAAGTATGAGGTTCATCCCAAATAAGAACTTTCCATAGAACCACAGAATTTCCAGAGCTAGAATATTCCTCCTTGATAATCTAGTTTAATCATGTAATTTTACGGATAAGGAAACCTAGGACTGAAAAGGTATGCAACTTGTTCTATGTCTAATGTGTCAAACAATGGTCCACAAAATTTCTGAGTACAGCCTAAATCAGATTATAGTATAATTGGGAAATTGTTAGCAAAATAAGTAAAAATACAGTGAAATATATAGTTAATATCAACATGAGGCACAAAAATCCTTATATATGTATATATTATAGTGACCTCCATTTCTATTTGAGTTTGGCGCCACTGACTTGCTGTGATCTCATTTGAAGTTTTCTTAGAAAAATACTAGAATGATTTCCTTTTTCCTTTTCTAGACCATTTTACAGATGAGGAAACTGAGGCAAGCTGGATTAAGTAACTTCTCCAGGGTCACACAGCTAGTAAGTGTTTGAGGCCAGATTTAAATTCAGTAAGATGAGTATTCTTGATTCCAGCCCTGGCACTCTATCTACTGGACAACCTAGATAACATCATAAATGTATATTAACACCAACTAAAAGACTATAAAGACAAAGCAATTATCTCTATCACTGTCTGGTTGAATATCTTGCTCTCCAAAGTAAAATTAATAGAAATAATTTAATGGTCAGGCTTTTTTCTGACTTTTCCATGACTGTGGGGCATCAGAATTATTTGTTCAATCTGCTATGGCTACATAAAAAGCCACTGGGAACAACTTGAATTTAGCATCCCTTTGATAACAGAAGGTCTTTCTCAGCAGGGGAAGCTCACTACATAGAGTGCAGAACAATGGCAGCAAAAACTGTCAATATTATTGCAAAGCTTCTTAGGATAGTGATGATTAAAATTTATAGCACTGCATTCCCTCAAAAAAACTGACTTTCAGATATATTGTCCATTATCATGGAACCGATCAAGTGTATATGTTAATGTTACATTCACAACTGAATGAGAAGTGATCATAATTATATGCTTCATATCAACAATTTTGGAGCTAGCAATGTCCTGATTAACTTAAAAGAGAAATATGATAAATAGTCTATTGATTGTTATATATATTTTAACAAAGAAATCCTGTCTAATACAGAATTTCTCTAAAAAAGAGAGAAAGAGAAATAATGAATTCTTTCTTAGACCTATTTTAAAATGTTTATTTGGAATTCAGTGGGTTGATTTCAGGGAACAACATACAAGCAGATATTGTTAAAGCTAGTACAGAGCATTGAGGATATATGAAAGCAAAATAATTTTAATGACTTTGGGAAAAGATTTGAATATTTCTGTTTGACTCATCCATTAAAAAACAAACAATCTATGAGGTTACATAGAGGAACAACTGGCAATAATCTTAGTTTCAAGCCATTTCTATGACACACTGACTATGTGACCATGGGCAAGTAATGTGCTCTCATTGTCAAGGACAGTTAATCCCAAACCATAAGTTTCAAGTAGTATGCATAATTTCTTTAAGAAATTTAAAATTAATCATTACAGGTATAATATAATGACTCCTTTGGCTTCATGAAAAAGTTAAAATTATGTAATAAGAATTGCTGAAAAGAATGAAAGATCAATCCAGAACTCTACCAGCAATGCATCAATGTCCCAATTTTGCCACATCCCCTCCAACATTCATCACTCTCCCCTTCTATCATTTTAGCCAATCTGCTAGTTGTGAGGTGGTACCTCAGAGTTGTTTTGATTTACATTTCTCTAATTATAAGAGATTTAGAACACTTTTTCATGTGTTTATTTATAGCTTTGATTCCTTTATCTGAAAATTGCCTATTCATGTCCCTTGTCCATTTATTGATTGAGGAATGGCTTGATTTCTCATACAATTGATTTAGCTCCTTATGTATTTGAGTAATTAGACCTTTGTCAAGAGTTTTTGTTATAAATATTTTCCCAATTTGTTGATTCTCTTCTAATTTTGCTTGCATTGGTTTTGTCCATACTTTTTAATTTAATGTAATCAATTGATGCATTGCTGGTGGAGTTGTGAATTAATCCAACCATTCTGGCTGGCAATTTGGAACTATGCCCAAAGAGCTCTAAGAGACTGTCTGCCTTTTGATCCAGCCATATTACTGCTGGGTTTATACCCCTAAAGAGATCATAAGGAAAAAGGCATGTCCAAAAATATTTATAGCTGCACTCTTTTTTTTTTAACCCTTGTACTCTGGTGTATTGTCTCATAGGTGGAAGATTGGTAAGGGTGGGCAATGGGGGTCAAGTGACTTGCCCAAGGTCACACAGCTGGGAAGTGGCTGAGGCCGGGTTTAAACCTAGGACCTCCTGTCTCTAGGCCTGACTCTCACTCCAGTGAGCTACCCAGCTGCCCCGAAGCTGCACTCTTTGTAGTGACAAAAACCTGGGAAATGAGGATATGCTCTTCGATTGGGGAATGGCTGAAAAATCTGCTGCTGATGGAATACTGTTGTGCTCAAAGGAATAATAAACTGGAGGAATTCCATGTGAACTGCAATGGCCTCCAGGAATTGATGCAGAGTGAAAGGAGCAGAGCCAGAAGAACATTGTACACAGACTGATACACTGTGGTACAATGGTCTTCTCTACTAGCAGCAATGCAATGATCCAGGAGAATTCTGAGGGACTTATGAGAAAGAACACTATTCATATTCAGAGGAAGAACTGTGGGAGTAGAAACAGAAAACAACTGCTTGAACACATGGGTTGATGCGGACATGATTTGGGTTGTAGACTCTAAATGACTACCCTAGAACAACTATCAATAATATGGAAATGGGTCTTGATCAATGACACATGTAAAACCCAATGGAAATATGCATTGCCTATGCATCAAGAACAGCAAGAAAGCTATCTTGGGGTGGGGGTGGGGATGGAGGGGAAAGAAAGAACATGAATCATGTAACCATGTAAAAATTTTATATTAAAAAAATTAAAGTTCAACTACATGTCAAAAAGAAAAGAATGAAAGAAATAGTGTGCTATCTGTATACTTGATTTACATAAGTTCACCCCTCAAAAAAATCTCTAGAAAATTAACTGATTTAATATTGTTTTACTTTCAAATATGTACCAGTAAGAGGGAACCAGGTGCCTCAGTGGATTGAGAGCCAGTTATAGAGATGGGAGGTTCTGGATTCCAATCTGCCTTGAGATACTTCCTAACAGTGTGATTCTAGGTAAGTCACTTAATTCCCATTGCTTAGCCCTTACCTCTCTTCTGACATGGAACCAGTAGATAGTCTGGGCTGTAAGACAGAAGATAAGTGTTTTAGAAATTATGAACTGCCCATGTGACCAAAGTCCTTGACACTGTCAAATGGTTAAGCATCAAAAATAGAAATAATTAAGGGAAAAATAAATTTTAAAAAATATTAATTTGTATAAGCTTTTACATTTCATTGAAAGAATCATTAGACTTTTCCATATGAGTTGTAAGTGAATGCTCCTATATATGTTGTATTGAAATGTTACTACCTAGGATAGAACTTGGTACATAATAAAATGTTTACAAATATTTTTCATTCATTCATTTATTCATGTGGCATTGCTACACATTTTAAGCAACATCTCTATGTTCTTCTTTTATAATGAAATATCCTTTGACTAAACAAAAGTAAACATAAATATGGAATAAACTTAAAACACTAAAAGCAATTACAGTTATATACTGCAAATGATTTTCAAATTTCCTATGCAACTAAAAATTGCAGATGGAACTCCAGATTTTATTTCTGAATCAGCTGTTGTACTTCTCCAAAATGTCATGACAATACATAGTTAAGGAATCCTATAGAATCGTTTCCTACTAAAATTTTCTTAGTTGCACTAAAAATCTATTACTGAAATCCTAACTAAGTTAATTTACTTATTTAGGGATATACCAATAAAATTTATGGAGAATGATTTTATAGAACTAGAAAAAAAAGCAAAAAGAAATTCATCTGGAGGGACAAAAGGTCAAGAATATTAAGGATATCAATGAAAAAATGTGGAAGAAAAAATTTATGGAGTCTCTGAAAAAGATTTAATTCTTCAAATATATATGGAACTGAGCCAAATTTACAAAAATAAAAGTCATTCCCTGATTGATAAATGATCAAAGAATATGAAGAGCTAGTTTTCAGAAGAAGAAATAAAAATTAACTGTCACATAAAAATGCTCTAAATCACTATTGACTAGAGAAATGCAAATTAAAATAATTCTAAGACGCCACCTCACATCTTCCACACTGGCTAATAAAACAAAAAGGCATGGAAAATGACACATGCTAGAAAGAATGTGGAAAAATTGGACACTAATGCATTACTGGTGGAGTTGTGATTGCTCCAACAGTATCTGAAAGATAATTTAGAACTATGCCCAAAGGACTATAAAGGACTTTTGACCCAGCAATACCAATAATAAATACAAATAGTAATGCACAAAGAGATCAAAGACAATGGAAATAGACCTGTTTATTATTATTATTATTATTATTATTATTATTATTATCATTTTGTAGTAGCAAAGAATTATAAATTTAGGAGATGTCCATTAATTGTGAGGTGACTAAACAGGTTGTGGTATATAATTGTGTTGGAGCATCATTGTTCTAAGAAATAATAAATAGGATGGTTTCAGAGAAACCAGGGAAAATTTATATGAACTAATACAAAGTGAAGTGAGCAGAACCAGAAGAACATTGCACATAGTAGCAAAATAATTTGTGAAAGCTTAGCTAGTCTGATCAAGACAATGATCCAAGATAATTCCAAATAACCTATGATAAAAAATTCTATCTCCAGAGAAAGAACTGATGAACTTTGAGTGAAGTAAAGTCATACTTTTTTTTTGCTTTATTTTCTTGATTTTTATGTGTGTGTTTTCTTATGCAAAATGGCTAAGATGAAAATGTTTTGCAACTCTATACATATATAACATAAATCATATTTCATACCTTTTCAATGGTTTGGGGAAGGACGAAGGGGAAAGAGAGAATCTGAAACTTAAAATTTTATTTAAAAAAGGGGCTGTTACTAATGTCCATGAAACTAGAAATTTTTTGATAAAACAAATAAGATATATTTGTGTTGGAATGTTATTATGCTCTAAAAGTACCTAAAAATAAAATGCATTACTGAGCATGATAATTCTAAATGGTGTGTTTCATTTCTGTATGGAATCTAAGGAATATTAGAAGTAGTGAGTAGACGTTAATTTTAAGGTTTTAAGGATCCTAATAATCATATAATCAAGAATCTAGTATTCTATAGGAAAGGAAAAAGCATTGGCAGCTAGGTGGGTGCAGTGGATAGAACACTGAATGAACCTGGTGTTAGAAAGACTCGCCTTCCTAAGTTCAAATCTGATTTCTGGTACTTATTAACTGTATGACCCTGAGTAAGTCACTTCAGTTTTCTCACCTGTACAGTAAGCTAGAAAAGGAAATGACAAACCACTCTAGTATCTGTGCCAAGAAATCCCCCAGTGGGGTTATAAAGCATTGAACTGAAAAGAAATGATTGAAAGGAAACTAATTCAAAAATTAAATCACTTTCTCATGATAGAATGGCATGTATGTGGCAACTAGAACTTTCTAACTCCCAGTCCATGAATATTTCCATGATATTATTAATGTTTTATATGAAAGAAAAGGAAATGAACTTAAAGAAAAGCTAGAAAATTCAGAAACTAGAATAAGTCTTTCCCAGCATTTTTTTCACACCCAATCTGCAATTCTGAACCTCTTTCTCTTTGAACCCTCTATTTTCCTGGAAACTATTACAACTATGAGTAATCTGCTTGAGAAGAGTTCAGGCTTTCAAAGTATTAAAGTAGAGCTCAGAAGGCAAAGAACAGTTCTTCTAATGGAAATGGTCAAAATCATTCAGCCACAAAGGCACAGGTCTCCTGCAATTCCCCTTTGGCTACCTGCCTCTATTTTCAAGTAAATAAGAAATTAGCAATAAGGAACAGATGTTTGGACCAAATACCAAAATTGAAATCTCATTTGTTGAAAGGTAGTCTATTAGCATATCCTTCACATTTCATCCACCTTAAATATCTTGCATATATTGATTTTGACATGACCTCTTTATATAAAGTCAGTACATTTAAAAAGCAAACTTCCATACTCAAAAACTTTTTCATCTTATTTTTTTCTCTTTCACGTGTGTGTCAAATAGATTCTAAACACTGTGATATCTTTAACAAAAGCATTTTTAGTTTAGCATATCCAGAAATAAAATTGTTTTCTTTTATGACAATTAAGCAAATTCATGAATTGTCATCTGATCCTAAAACAACAGATAGTGCATTGATTCTATGGTTTCCCGAAATAGACAATTTCTCACAAATAATCATTCCTAGTGTCTCATTCTTCACCCGATAAATATTATGTGGACAATGTAAACAGAAAATTCATTAGCATGTGCATGGTTTGGCAGGCCTTCTCTAAGTGCTGTGTAATTTCTTTTAAATATCTATTTGAATGAATTAGTGTGGCTATGTTCCAGTGGATTGAAATCACATTTAAAGCTAAGATGGGTGGTAAACTTTCATAGCAAGTCATTTTTTATTATAAAATCATAATGATTATTATCAAAAACAATTTCAAGGGCTCCAAGCCTATTAGGACTACCATACTGACCCAGATAATGGAAAATAAAAATGATTTAAAACCTATTTTAGACCCTGTGTATCTTAAATATTATACTTTATCACATTATGTAAATTATATATATTTGCAACAAAGTCTAGTATAGCAGCCTCCTCCATCCTCATGCCATTGATAAGGGTGACATACTATCCACTTTGTAATGACTGCATAAAATGATAATTTTGCAGGCAAACATATCCATCTCACTGGCAGATGGCATAAAAGGCTGTTCAAAAATCTTTTCAAAGCAAGTTGAAACAGTCTGATAATGAATAAATAGCAGATGCTGTCATTGTGAATTCTACCACACATACAAAACACACATAAAATCAAATGAGTTCTTTGGAAAACACATCCCAGCCAAGGTTGTAGCAGCGCTTCTGTATTTAATTGGTTTAATATCTCAGATTAATGAGGAATTGTATTAGAATACGGCTACTTATTTATTATATGGGATCCTACTAATGGTGTAATTCTAGAAGCTCATTGTATTAAGGACAATATGATAATCTGAAATGAAAATTTTATCTTCACAGATTCTATTCATTAACAACAAACAATGACACCACAGTCCCCTCTGAAAAGAACCTTTAGCGTATTTCTTTGAGGCCAGAATAAGGGAGGCAGAACAGGGCATAATTTGAGGATAAAGATATAAAGAAGAATGTTTCCTTAAGGGAAAGGACCACAACTTCCTTGGCAGCCCCCATACCAAGGGTAGAAAGCTGAAATGTGAGGAACCCACAGGTGAGAAATCAGTGGTACTAACTGTTACTCTGGGAGGACTTTGGTGCCCGTGCATTGGCACAGGAAATACATTTATTTCTTTTAAGTTTTAAGTTTAATTTATTTCTTTTAAGTTAAACTTCTTTTAAGTTTAAGTTTCTTTTTTTTCATATTTGCCTTGAGTAATTGTTTCTAAAATAATTTTTACTTATCTATTGCGTTCTAAAAAGGGCTTTACTTGTTGGCATCCAGTGAAGTATAAATCATTCAGTCTTCTTCCTATCCAGTATATAAGAAAAGGGTGACTCAGTTTAAATAACTTGTCTTGAAAATGGCGGAGCCATGAACCCAACCAAGAGAGGGATCTTTCCTCTAGGATCCTTGGTCTCCCGCTCTTTGAGCTTCATCACCTCCAGTTCCCTGAGCCCTTGGGAGGTGTCCAAGGAATGGCTAGTGGAGGAGTGAGGAGAGAAATGGGCAGCCCAATGGAGAGCATGCCAGCCCTGGAGTCCACAGGATCTGTGTTCCAATGGGGTCTTAGACACTTGCTAGCTCTGTGACTCTCTGGGAAGTCATGGAACCTTGTTGGCCTCAGAGTCTCATCTGTAAAATGAGTCAGAGAAGGAAATAGAAAACCGCTCCTGTATTTTTTGCCAAGAAAACCCTGAATGGGGTCCCAAAGAGTCTAAAATGATTGGAAAATGACAACAGCAAGGTCAGAGTTAAGTGACAGTGAACTACAAATGTTTGATGCCCAAATAGCATAATGTAGTAATACAAAAGCCCAGAAGGGGAAAAATCCATTCCAGGTCTAGATGTTGGCTGTGACACTTCCATAAATATGGATGACTTTGTCTCCTCAGTATCTAGCACTTAACAAAGGCTGGTTGATTAAAGATCCAAAATTCAAATAGCTAATAAAAAATGACATTTAAAACACAGAGAATCCATCTTTCTGAAATAAATATTTTTATTCAAAAATTGATTCTATGAGTCATAAATTTTCTTTTTCAGTCCCAAGAAAAATTGATTGGTGTCTTATGTGCATTATTTAAATAGAAACCAAACCTAAAAGCTCCAGTAGGCATAAAGTTCCATAGAAAATAATTTGTGGTGGAGTAGCTGGGTAACTCAGTAGATTGAGAACCAGTTTCAAAGGTTCAAATCTGGCCTCAGACACTTCCTATGTGACCCTGGGCAAGTCACTTTACCCTCATTGCTTAGGCCTTTCCATTCTTCTATCTTACAACCAATACAGAGCATTGGTTCCAAGACAGAAGTTAAAGGTATAATAATAATAATAATAATAATAATAACAACAACAATAACAATAGTAACAATAACAATAATAACAATAACAATATAATTTAGAAGATTTTTTCCTCTTTATATTTTCTAACTGACAAGATAAATAGATAAGGAGCAATGAAATAAACCAGTCAACTGACAAGCAAATATACATTGATTTCCTAGTAAGCAGCTAGGTAGCACAGTGGACATATAGTATTGGCTTGGAGCCAAGAAGACTTGTGTTCAAATCTCACCTCAGAGATTTTCTCCTAGCTGAGAAATCTTGAAGTCATTTATTCCACCTCAGTTTTCCTCCTATATAAAATGAGGATAATAAAAGCACATATTTCAATGGATTTTTTAAAGAATTGAATGAAATAACATCAGAAGTGCTTTGTAAACCTTAGCCTGCTATATGAATGCCAGCAGTTGTTATTTTGTTCTAGGCACAGAGATGCTAGGAATAAGAAAATAAATGTGAAGCATTCAGGAAAAGGATTAGGAAAAGTCAATCTTTATATATGTACATATATACACAGAACAAATATAAATACAAAGTATTTGGGAGATGTGTGGATAAAAAAGATTTCTGGGAAATGGGAAAGGCTTCAGAAAGTTCAAACTTTTTTTTCCTTTCCTATTTGCCTCAAAGTAAATCTTAGATGTAATTTGAATCAATAAAGAGAAAAAAAAAAGTAAAGAGTTTTCCCCCCTTATTTAGATCCTCAGTTGTTTCCCTTGCCTTTTCTACTTTCTCCATATAGAATTTTGGATAAAGTACCACGAGCCTATTGGACTTAACTGAAAAGCATATTAGTTAGAAATCAAGAATTTCAGAATTCTCTAACATATCTCCACAAATGTAACTTGGTGATTCAGCTCAAAAAGAGAGAGTAGGCTGAATGTGTCAGATATCTGGCCAGATGCAACATTTCCAAGTGAGGACTGAACCATAATGAAATGTAATTTTGAAATATTTTAAAAATATGTAAAACTCCAATAGAACATAGATAATACAATATGTGGTTTTAAGTCAATATGAGGACTTTAGGGATCCTGATGTGTATAATTTAGTGACCTTCATTTCTATTTGCATTTGACACTATTGTCCTGTCTAAGAATAAAGGATGAAAAAGTGATTATATCTAGTCTTTTCTTTCAAGTTTTATATCTATGAACTAACTCTTTAGTAGGGGAAGTAGTTGCTTTAGATCTAGTTGAACAATTATAATATTCCATATTCACATAAAGAGGTTAGGATAAAGCTTAAAAGAGAACATTAGGAATAGGACAAGGAAAACTAGCATATGAAAGAATTAAAGAGGACTCAGAATGGGAGGCAGCTGTTTTGGGGTAATAAAATAAATTTATCTTACCTTTACCAGGGACAAACATCTCGTTTTTTGTGTTTAAATGTCAACTTTTGTCAGCTTTGGGGAAAAAAAACAAATTTCTGCTGATAGCAGTGTTTGATCTTTCATAGTAAGTGTATGTACACTTGTGCACACAGTAGAATTTATTATAGGAGAGTATAGTTTTTGTTCCAAAATGGAGAATTAATGAATCATTATGAAAAGAGATTTTTTTTCCTTCCCAGTGGGGAAAAAGAAGAGTGGTAGTCTGAGCAAATGATTTGATCAAAGAAAAAAAATGTAAAATCACTCCAATAATCTAATCTTTTATAACTGATAATATTATATAATTAAAGAAGGCAGTAAGAGGTTGGTGATTAGCACATCACTTAGCTACTATATGTCAGAGGTAAGACTTGAAGCCTTCTTCACACCAAGATCATTCTCATATCTACCAAAACTTTCTGATATTTCAATATGCAACTATATTTGGAATTTTTTCTTCTTTTTTGTTATAATATATTATACATTTATTTTTAACATTTCTTTCATTTCAAGTTTTGGTTTTCAGTTTCTCTTCCTCCTACCCACTGAGAAGGTAAGCAATGTGATATTAATTATACATGTGAAATCATGTAAAATGTTTCCATATTAGTTATATCTCAAAAAGCAGAAAGAAACAAAACAAAACAAAAAACAAAAACCAGAGAAAATTATACTTTACTTGTACTCAGAGTTTATCAACTCTCTCAGGAGATGGATAGCATTTTTCTCATCATGAATCCTTTAAAATTATCTTCTATCATTGAATTGATCAAAGTAGCTGAATCTTTCACAGTTGGTTATCATTACAAAATTGTTGTTTCTATGCACAATGATTTCTTGATTCTTTTCACTTCATTTTATATCAGTTAATATTAGACTTGCCATGTTTGTTTGTTTTCTGAAAGCAGACACCCTTATCATTTCTTGTATTGCAATAATACTGCATCAAAATGATATGCCACAGTTTGTTCAGTCTTTGCTCAATTGATAATCACTCCCCCTATTTCCAGATCTTTAGTCAGACAGAAAAAGCTTCTTATGAATAGATCTTTTCTATTTTTCTTTGATCTCTAAAGACCTAGTGATTTTGGTGGATTGGTTATTGAAAAAAATAGTATACACTTAGAAATCACCATCAACAACCACAACAACAAAATATTGAACTAAACAAGTACACACAAAAATTGTGTGCAAAACTACAAACTACAAATTGCTTTAAACTTGTTTAAAAATAGATTACACATGTGTTAATAACAATATCTTCTGTTTTTGAGATCCCCTTGGATTTGTTTTAATTCAATTTGTTTCTCTTGATTTTGTGGCTGCTCTTTTTAAAATGTAATCATAGTGTGTATCATTCTTATTCTCTTTTCTTCTCTTCATATATTTTCCTTATTTTTAAATATTTCCAATATTTGTCATTTATAATAATATAATATAATTCTTTACATTCAAATATTGCATTCTATTCAGCCATTTCTCCCATTCATTGCATTTGTCCTGTTTCTTGTTATTTTGTCATTAAAAAGAAAGTTTCCATGAATATTTTCATACATACACAGTTTTTGATCCTCTCAATAATGCTCCTAGAACTTTATCCTAGTAATGGGATTCTTAGGTTAATGATCATGAACAACTTTATAGCCCTTAATGTATATTTCCATTTTGTTTTCTAAAAAAATCATAGCTACTTTAGCAATGTAATATTAGAACTATTATTTGATATTCTTATCAGTATTTAATTTGATCACTTTAATTCCTCTGATTCTCAGTGAAGGTATGTTACCAGGATCATATTTAGCTCAATTGTTTCTTAGGCAGCAGACAATCTGTTGTCAGGGCCATACATTTTCTAAAACTAAGTCTTTCCAGCTTGGTCATCTTCAGTGTAACTTTTGTTTCAATGTCATGAATCCTCAGTAATAGAAGATTCCCAACATTGTATGATGGGTTTTAAAATAAGACTTTTTCAGAATATTTATTCTCTCTAAACCATTATTGACTCATCAACAACTATCTTTGGATTATATGTATGTCAGGATTATATTTATTGCTAACCTCATGCAGATGTGTGGAAGCTCTCCAGATATGTATCACACTTGACTTATCTAAGGTTCTATTCATTTCCTTAATTTCTATCTTATTTTTTGCTTAGATTTATCTAGTCATAAGATGTGGGTGGAGATTAAAGTCCCCTACTATTATTTTGTTATCTATTCCATTTGTATTTCATGTACTTTTCCCTTTAAAAATGTGAATGTTATAACATTTAGGGCATATAAATCAAATATTGATAATGTTTCATTATCCATAGCATTCCCACCACCATAATATAATTACTCTTGTTTATCCCTTCAAATTACATCCATTTTAGTTACAATTCATTATTCATAGCATTCCCCCCCCCCACCATAATATAATTACTCTTGTTTATCCCTTCAAATTACATCCATTTCAGTTACAAGTCATAACTGCTGCTCATGTCTTCTCTGGATCAGCTGAGGCATAGTATATTCTTCTTCAGCTCCTTACCTTTGCTCTATATGTGTCTCTCATTTTCAGTGTATTTCTTTTAAACAACACATTATCAGTTTCTGGTTTTTGATGCTTTCTGCTATCAGTTTCCTTCCGATGGGATGCCGTAGTTACTAGTTGTACATTTCCAACTACTACTTTCTTTCTGTCTACCCTTCCCCTTTTTCTGCTGTATCCCTCCTCAGCTGTACAATTTTCTTTGACCAATACCTCTCCAACTCACACCCCTTTCCCTAAAACCTCCCTTATCCTCTTTCTTTGTCCTTCTAGTTCCACATTGGTCAAACTTTCCAAACATCTCTCCCTTGTCCTTTCCTCTTACCTTTTAATTCCCATCTTTCCAAAAATCCCTTCCTCATGCTATCCACATGGAGAGAAAGAATTGTGGGAATAGAAACACAGAAGGGAAATGTTTGATTTGTTTATATAGGAATTGGATGTGGTGGTTTGTTTTTTAAAATATTATTACAAATAATTAGTATGGAAATGAGTATTGAGTGATAATGCATATGTAACCCAGTGCAAAAATCCCTCCGTTATCCCTATAACCATGCCCTCCTACTTCTTGATATGAGTTTGATTCTAAAAATCCCTTCCCTATTTACCTGAAAAGTCCTTCCTTATCCCCTCACCTTATCCCCCTCGTCATGCTATATATTCCCCATCCCAGTCCCTACTTATCCCATCCCCTTTCTCTCCTGTTTCTCTGTACAATAAGAAAATTTTTACTCTTCTAATTGTGCATGTTGTTCTCTCTTTACCCCAGGTCTGATGATTACAAGTAGGTTTCTAGTACTATCAGCACTCAAAATCTTTACTTCTACTTATAAGGAAGGATATCTACCCAAATTTACACAGTTTTTTTTTTCAAACCCTTGTACTTCGGTGTATTGTCTCATAGGTGGAAGATTGGTAAGGGTGGGCAAAGGGGGTCAAGTGACTTGCCCAAGGTCACACAGCTGGGAAGTGGCTGAGGCCGGGTTTGAACCTAGGACCTCCCGTCTCTAGGCCTGGCTCTCACTCCACTGAGCTACCCAGCTGCCCCAATTTACACAGTTTTAATTGGAATTATTCATCAGGGTTTAGATGTCCCAAGAGTTTGCCAGAGTAAAGCACAATAATTTCTTAAATTTTTATTGTGTCACTTTGTATGAAAATTAAAAAGACTCCATCTGTGAAGGTGTCAATGTGTATATCTATATATTATCTTCTATGTGTGTGAATATATATACATAAATAGATATATGTATATGTATGTATATATAAACAAAGAGTTTGGTTGTGTGTGTGTGTGTGTTTTTTAATCTAATGCTAGAAAAAGAAATGTGATAGGAATTGGAAAGAGCAACAAAGCTGAAATTCAGGGATCTATCATAATCTTAGTTTTCTGGTCAGAAAAGGTTGATTTTTTCCATTGTATTGGCCGATACAGTTTTAGCTAGTCACTATGGTAGTAGATATGAAACACCAAACTTTGTCAAAATTTCCAGTCTTATAAAAATATATCACTTCATATTCACTAAGATATATCCTTTCCTATTTTGGAGTGGAAGTATTACTCTCCTCCTTTGCTCTTTTCTCAAATGTCTCCCAAACATATCTAAATCCTTTTTATTTCTTACTTTCCTTGTGTATGTTGCTGGCACATATTTGTATAGCCTTATTCAGACTCGATTCAAGTTCCACACCTCATCCATTCTCTTTCCTCTCCTCTCTATTTTCTGTCCTGGACTTTAAAATCCTGTTTCTACCACTTTCTCATCAGGAAACTACTCTCCTCCTCTTGGGAACATCCTACCATTCCTATGGGCTGCTTACTATGAAATACCCCTTTATGAGGCCCCCTCCTCTTCTCCTAGAGATGAGAGGATGTTGCTCCTGGGGCCATCATTTTTTGAATGGGTCCAGGTAAGCCTATCTATATGTCCCTTCCAACCATAATGTTGACCTTTTGAACTTAAAAAAATCATGCTTTCACCAGAAGGCGAGTGGCTCTTGGAGACACCATTCTGTGAAATGGCCTTGCCTTGTCTGCCTCCATTCCCTTCCCGACTACCACATTCTATAGAGCGATATATTAAACCTCCTCCTATCTATTGATGAAGCCTGGTGTGTGTCATTGAGATAAAAAGTAGAGAGAGAGAGGCATAGAGAGATAGAGTCACTTAAGGGCAGACACTGTCCTTCCTTTTGTTTTAATTTCCAACTCTGGGGATTCATTACTTGGCAAATGTTGTTATTCAGTAATTTTCAGTTGTGTCTGACTCTTTGTGACTCATTTGAGATTTACTTGGCAAAGATCCTGGAAAGGTTTTCCATTTCCTTTTCTAGTACATTTTACAGAAGAGGAAATTGAGGCAAATGGGTTAAGTGACTTGCCCAAGGTCACACACAGCAACTGTTCAAGGCTAGATTTGAACTCTGAATGAGGAGTCTTCCTTCAGGCCTGGCACTCTATCCACTGACCATCTACCTGTCCTATAGTCCTAGTCGTGAATGTTTATTTAATGTGATCTTCCTTTCATGTTTTCTTCCCTGCTTCCTTCTTTCTTTTCTTCATTCCTTCCAATTTTATTTTTTTTTCTAATGCCTTTCCATAAATCCTCCTGAAAGAATTTCCCAAATGTGCTCAATACTTTTCTCTTATTTATCTATGTCCTTGACACTAAGGAAACATTTAGGTCATTCATTTCTTATCCAACAATTTTTTGTTCACGACCAGACTATGACTGAAAAAAAACAGATTTTTTGGGTATACATGATCCTGGTGACATCTTCTACCCCATATTAGTCATTTTATTATTTGTATCCTATAGCTGACCATGCATTTTTTCTATTGTATCACATAAAATTAAGATTCTTTGACATGATATTACTTTTCTGCCCATCTTTCTATCATATATTTTATTAATACAATTTATTTTTGGAGCCAAGAGTAACATTTTACCTTTCTCACTAAACACACACATATCATATACAAAAGTGTGATTCTCTATTGTCTTATAGGCACATATATGACGGAGAGCAATAAAAAGGGGGATGATACAGTGGGCTACCTTTTCGTGCCATTATTTGGAAAATAGATATTCTTCATGCACTTTCTTCCCAAGGATAAATTGTCTTTTTGATCTTATAGAATAGAAACAGCAGCATTGGAAGGATACAGAGGGAAATTTAAGCTCAGTTTCAGGAAGGACTTCTTAACCAATGGACACCACAAAAGAAGGTGAATTGATTATCTTGAGAGATAGTGAATTCTTTACTCATTGGAACTTTTCAAGCAGAAACCAAATGAGCATTTGACAGGTGTGTGTGTGTATACACATACATATGTACACATACATTTATGTATACACACATTTATATATAAAAGATACACACATTTATATATAAAAGAATAAATGTATATTTATATTTATATATTATGTATGTTATATATATAAAAAGATACACACATTTATATATAGAAGAATAAATATTTTGAAATGTCAATAGGAATGTCCATACTATGTATACTAACTCCCCCCCAATCCAGAACAAAGGTTTCATATTTTAGCTTTCTTAACATGAACAAACTATTCCTGGTCACATTCTGTACATTAATAAAATGTCCAGAATTTTAAGGGAATTGAAATAAAGATAGTCTCAAGAGACTTCTGTACAGAGATAAAAGCACATTCTACTTTATACAACAACAACAAAAAAGTTTCCAAATGGAAGGACTAAGGAAACCACTTTGAGTGATAAATTGTTATATTACTATTTAGATCTCTCTATGCCTCCAGCTGTGAAATTGTTTGGTATTATTAACGCCCCAGTGGAGTCTATATTGGAAGCATTGGTTGCTCTATTTCCAGGTGTGTTGAGTGGAATGAGGGGAAGATGCTAGGAGAATGCATTATGTATGTATTTTCCTCATGTTCTGCTCAAAACAAAGGAGATCGAGTATTGAATAAACAGAAAGGTTATATGTGAACAGTACAGTAGATGTTTTCTAAATTTTCTTTTTTTTTTATCCCAAATGGGATTATCTTCCTTCTGACTAGCTTATATTCATCCGCTGGTACCTATTAAGTGCACAGCTGCAAGTGTCACAATGATGAGTATTTAACTCCATGAAAAATAAAGATGTAAACTCCAAGTTCTCACATTACCTTCTGAAAAGACAACTGTTATATAGACAAACCTGAGTGCAACTGAACCCAACTCATAGACAAATATATTAGTGAAAAAGACAAAATTTAATATCTGATGGATTGGTCTTTGTGGCTGAATAAAAGATTTTTCCTTAAGATAATTCTGAGTAAGGTATTCTTGGATTAAAGACTACTGTGCTTATTTTGGCAGCTGATCGTGTCTTAAACACTTTTACAGTTTATAAATAAAAGTATCATTTGAAAATGATAGGATTTTAGTCATGGAAAAATAAGAAATATGTCAGGGGAGAGTGTTGAGTCTGGAATCAGCAAGACATAGATTCATATCTGACCTTTGATACAAGCTATCTAAACCTGAAAAAGTCACAGGATTTTTCTGTGTGCCTCAAACAATTCCCTAGGATTTACCTATTAAATCACAGTCAGATCTCAGACTCTGTTAGTGAAAAAAAGTCCCCAGAAACTCTTCTCTTATTCTGCAAATAAGGATAATTGGTGTAGAAGGTTGAGGTAATTAGATTAATTTCACTCATCTTTGAAAATATCACCACTACATCTTTTTACAAGTTCATGTGACCTCCTAGGTTTGAAAGGTTATTTTTCAAGGATAATTTATTTCTTCAACCATTTCTTATGTTATTTGTTAGTGCCAAAATATGCAACCATACTCAAACTATAAAGCAGAATAGTCTCATACTTTCTCCTTTCATTATTTCATTGAGCCCCAGCTAACCCAATGATATAAAGATCTTAAGTACAAAATCAGAACTAAAAGACTAAACGGTAAAAATAGAAGGGAACGCAATTTTTAAATTTTACATAAAAATATGACCAATGACATAAAGTATTCCAACACTGATATTATTTTTATGATGCTTCTGGATTTACCTATGAACTGGGCAAATTTGTTTTGATGAAGTTCTACCTACAGTATTTCACAGACACAGTGAATATTCTCTCTTTCATTCGCTCCATTAGTGACTGCCAGGTTCATTTTGGATTTGATGTCTTCTATCTAATTTGACATCAACTACCTGATCCCTTTACCCTTTAAATTTCTGATGTGTCATATTGCATTACATTTCTTCTGTCACCTTCCATCACTATATATTGTGTCACATGGTAAAGCCAATGTGAGTTGACATAACGCAAGATGATGTGATCCAAGAGATTTAAAACAGTGCCAGTCAGCAGAGTAGAAATGTGACACATTGCGTCCAATGTGTAAATATCCATTTTTGGAAAAATACAGATATCTTCTAAAAGCAGAGATGTGGTATGATCCATAAAAATAAGGAATAAGCATAGATTAGACATTTAAAATGCCAAATGTAAAATAATATCCTTTCCTTAAAAAATTATAGATATATTATAGAATCAAGAATCAAAATGACAAAAGATACTACCTACTAGTTTGGACTTGTTTTTTCTTAGTCTTATAATATTGGAGTTGAAAGAAGTCTTAAAGTTCATCTAATTTAATGATTCTTAATTTTTTTTTTCCTCACACAACATTATTCTTTGCCATGAGGAAAATCACTATCCAATTCTGGTTGATGTATACACATGCAATTGCAGGCTTAAATTATATATAGTTAGAGAAACAGATCATAGTCGATTACAAGTGTAAAGTCCATTTAATTTATGGCAAATATGGAAACTTGTGACTTGACTTGTTTAAACCATTACTCTAATTCAGTCACCTTCATTTTACATATGGAGACACTGAGATCTAGAGAAGCTAGGACAATCATTCCTCTAAGTTCACTCAATTACTTATAAAATTCACCTTTGTGTTTTTTTTTTACTTAGAATGATTGTATAAATTCTTAAACACATATCTAAGTGGTTTTTTATTATGTTGCCTTTCTACTGAATACTTAAAGAATAAACTAATCTTGTAAAAAAGGATTGTAGCAGGAGATCAGCTCAAGAACCAGTTTTAAATTTCTTAATGTAAATACCTTTATTTCAGAAGTCAGTCAACACTATAAATCATGGTTTATTATTTTCTTGACAATCTAGACTTAAGAAAATGATGGCAAAGATAGAAATGAGGCATATTAAGAAGCTGTACTGAATTTTTCAGAGAGCCAGTCATTAAACATATTCACCACACCACCACCTGGCCCAGTGGATTTTTCAAAGGAAAGCACATTTCAAAGCTTTGGAGGACGTTAAAGGATTCTAGATATTTATTGGTATACTAAAATTCTTGCGAACAATGATAGAAGAAATCTGGGAGTCCCTTTATAGTCACTTCAGGAGGAGAAAGAAACTGAATCAATGTCTACAAACTCTTGAATCTCAAGTGTAAGGAACTCAGTTTTAGTTATCAGAGTAAAATTTGGCATGCACTGCCAAAGTATATAAGATTTTTCAGTTTGATTTACATCAAACTTTATATTTTTGCATTTTTGTATATTTTGTATATTTTTGCATTTTAAAGGACATTGATCCAAAAATCAAGAGAAATGGTTCTACTCCCCAGTCTTTGAAAAGATTGTTTGCTTAATCTTAAGAAAGTAATTTCAACACTTTCTTTGGTCTTCATTTTCTCAATTGTACAATTATGAGGGGTAGGTGTAATGATCTATGTAATATTACTCATATCTATAATTTTATGTGTGGATACCTTGATATTTGCCAAAGGATATAAAGGGCAGAGGGAGAACCAAGAGGAAGCTATCATCTAAGATTTTTATTCCAGAAAAGTCTCTCCACCTCTTCATTTTAGGAGTAAAAAAGCCAGGAAAAAAATGTCCTGAAAATCAATACATTCCATGACTCAACCATCTACACAGATATCTCCAGTTCTCAGCTGATCATGACATTATGTCAATTCAATGAAAGTAAAGCCAAATTGTTCATTCAATGATTTTTCTGCTACTTATATAGTTACATATGATTTTTATGAGATTCATTATAGAGCTTTTGTGGGAAAATGAGTGTTTTTAACAAACATTGCTTTTTAACCAAAAGAAAATAATCCATAGTTCCAACAGGCCCGCTCTGCCCAACATTATTATTATGCTATCTGTCCATGTGCTATGGGAAAGTCCTTGCCAACAAAATAAAATATATCTTAATTATTATGTGTTATCTCCCTTCAATAAATACCATGCCCAAGTATGCCAGTTTAACTGAATGAAAAAAAATCTGTCTAGAATTGTTAATCAATCATCAAGCATTAAGTGCTAGGTAATGTTTTTTGTTTGAGATATGTATCCATCTTTGAGTATATCTGTATAAAGTTAGTTTATGCCAGAAAAATTCTTAGGAGAAAAAGAAGTGGAATCAGCTAGATGACTCAGTGGATTGAGAGCCAGGCTTGGAGATCTAAGGTCCTAGGTTCAAATCTGTCTTGGCTACATCCAACTGTGTAATCCTGGGTAAGTCACTTAATTCTCATTTCCTTGTCCTTACCACTCTTCTACCTTGAAACAAATACAGAGTATTGATTCCAAGACAGAAGGTAAGGGTTTAAAAAAAATAAATATTTGCTAAAATATAATCTGATGGTTGTTGATACTTTGCATTCTCTGTTTTTTAAAATTGCTCATTCAATGAATTTTTAGTGAAGAATGAAGCACACTCTTTTCACTTTGTTTCTTTTTTATTTGTTTCTAGGCTTTTTTGCAATGTGACTAATAAGGAATTATGATTTGCATGATTTCACATATATGATATATTACTTGTCTTCTCAAATGGAAGGAGAGAGAGGAAGAGCATTTGAAATTCAAAATTACAATAAATAAATGTTAAATTGATAATTAAAAAATGAATTGCATTGTAAACCTTAAAACAATTAAAAAGTACTGTTCATATACTTTATCAGAATTTCATGTCATTAACTGAAAATATCTCCAATTTATCTTTTTGGATCAAAATTGATTTTGCTTAAGCAAATACTTTTAATTTTATATAATCTAGATTTTTAATTTTGTTTTTACAATATATTCTATATTGTGTTATTCCCGTAGTCATAGATTTAAAGATATAACTTCATGACATATTGAATTTTACGCATTTGAATGAATTTTGATAAATTTTAAGCACTTAGGAAATGTTCATTGATTGATATTCCATTTGGAAGTTGTTCAGTCAACAAATATCTGTTAAGTACTGATTATGTGCCAGAAATTGAGTTAAAGTTTTGGGAATACCAAAATATATCAAATAAACCCAGGATACCCTCTTGCAGGATACATTTTAGTGGAGGTGATAATATGCAAATAACCATTAACAAAGGAATTGTATGTACATATTTATGGTTGTGTATCTAGTGGTAATAGATGAAGATAATTTTGAAAAGGGATTAGTATTTGGGGAAACCAGGAAATAATTTTTACTGAAATTTTGATTTGAGCTTAGCCTTAAAGGAAACCAAGGAAACTAAGGGGAAAAAATGAAAGGATCAGGGGGCAGCTGGGAAGCTCAGTGGATTGAGAGCCAGGCCTAGAGATGGGAGGTCCTAGGTTCAAATCTGGCCTCAGACACTTCCCAGCTGTGTGACCTTGGGCAAGTCACTTGACCCCCATTGCCTACCCTTACCACTCTTCCACCAAGGAAATAATACACAGAAGTTAAGGGTTTAAAAATATAAAAAAACAAAAAAAAATGAAAGAATCAACTTTTATAGATATGAAGGGGAGTCAGTAAAAATAGAGATGGGAGTGTGATGTTTAACCAGTATAGGATTGATGTCTTGGAAAAGAACTGTTGTAGAAGCGATGGAAGTCACAGAGACAAATAAAAGTTTAGGCCTTCTAAAATGTAGAAAAAATGGAATGAAATAAGATCTGTTATTCATTGATTGTCATGTTCAACTCTTGACTATATGAACCATAGCATGCCAGGTCCTTCTATCCTCCACCATCTACCAAAGTCTATACAAGATCACATTTATTACTTTTATGACATTATCCATCTCATCCTCTTCTCTCCCCTTCTCTGTTAGCTTTCAATCCTTCAATGATCTCATTATGTGTTCAAAGTATGTGAACTTCAGCTTCAATGTCAGTCCTTCCAATGAACAATTTCTCTAAGTACTGACTGAGTTGATCTCCTTGCTGTCCAAGGGAATCTAAACACCTTCTCTAGTACTACAACATCTAAGTGTTGATTCTGTGGCACTCGGCTTTACTTATAGTCATTCCAGCTCTCACAGCCATACATTACTTCTTAAAAACAACAACAATAACATGGCTTTGACTATATGGTCCTTTGTTGGCAAGGTTATTTCTCTGCTTTTTAGTATGCTATCCAGATTTGCCATAGCTTTCCTCCCAAGGAGAAAATGTCTTTAATTCTATGGCTGGATCTTTTTGTGTACAGTTAGTGGTTTTTATGTTTGTTTGTTTGTTTTATTTTTTAATGTTGGTCTTCAAGACACCTTTTACATTCTCTTCTTTCATCCTCATTAAGAAGCTTCTTAATTCTTTGTTTTCTGCCTGTAATAGTAGCATCTGCACATTCCGACTTTTGACATGGCCAGCCTGGTATTTCACATGACTTAAATAAATAAGGAGATAATATGCCGCCTTGTTATACTCCTCAATTTTAAATCAGTCGGTTACTCTAACTGTTGCTTCTTGATTTAGGTTCCTCAGGAGAAAAGTAAGATGATCTAGTACTTCCATCTCTTTAAGGACTTAGCACATGTTTTTATTTGTTTGCTTGTTTTGGTAATCTAGTTAAAGGCTTTAGTGTATAGTTAGTGAAACACAGATTTTTTTTTTCTGGAACTTCCTTGCTTTCTCCATAATATGGTGAATGTTGGTCATTTATTCTCTGCCTCTTTGAAAAGTAATCTCCACTGCTAATAATTCTTGGTTCTCCTATTCCTAAAACCTAACTTGAAGAATCTTTAGCATAACCTTACTGGCATGTAAAATGGGCACAGTTATTAGATAATTTGAACATTTTGATATTGCTCTCCTCTAGGATTTGTACATAAATTGATCCTCCCAAATCTAGAAGCCATTGTGGAGTTTTCCAAATTTATTGGCATAATGATTGCAATGCCATGATAAGATCATCTCTTAGAATTGTCAATAGCTTAAATTGAATTCAGTCATGTCCACTAGGCTTATTGTTAAGCATTGCTTCCTCAAACCCATTTGACTTAATTCTCTGAGATGTATAGCTCCAAGACAGTGACCATAGCATTGTGGTTATTGGAAATGGCAAGATCTTTCTTGTATACTTCTGTATGTGTTTGTCCCTTCTTAATCTCTCCTGCTTCTGTTAAAGTCCTTACCATTTTGATTTTATCATGTCCATTGCTCAAGCAGGAATAGTGTTTTATTTGCTAAAATCTCTAGGTGGAGGCTGAGAAAAAACCTGCATCTGGTATTGCACAATGATATGGAATAGATATTGCATTCCAGATTATGCATAGATATACTATTTCTATTCTTTTTACCTCATGAAGACCTTTTTGATGGCTGTTTACAAAAGGAATTTACTTTACTAGCTGTTTTTGATGATCAATAGAGTAGGACTTTAAATCTCTGGTTGGGCAGAGAAGCCTTGGACTTCACCTGGGCTGCCAATATGTGGTAGTGAATATAACACTTTGTTTCTTTTTTTTTGGTTATTTGTTCTTTCCTGTTCTCAGATAAAATTAATATTGAGGCCAGAACAGACTAAGCAATGAGCTAGTGAGATTTTTTGGGTTAGAGGACCACAGGTCCAATGAAAACCCTGCTGAGATCATGAAGAATCATGTACAGGTTTCATTTTAGCCGCAGGTGGAACCTTGACTCCCAGAAGTCAGGTTCTACAAGAAAGGGATGATGTCTATGCACTGACCACACCACATTCAGAAATGAACTTGGTGGTGGCTGATCTTTTGTAAGAATGTCTTCAATACAGAAAGTGATATCCTTGAAGCCAATCTGGCCCAGTGTTTTGGGGATGGAGAATGTTGGATCTTCTGTTCTATCTTTATCTTCTCAGCAAATAACTCTTTGTAAAATCTAATTGATATTGATGAAATGTGAAATGATATTGAGGTACCAATCACTGGATGCTATCAGTGATGCAAGAGAAATATTAACTTAATATTTTCTTAAGTGTAGAGAATAAATAAGGACTCTTAAAGAAGGTGTACCTTTATCTGATATTTGAAGGGAGCCAGTAAAGCTAGGAGGCATAGATGAGAACTGAACAATTTCCAGGCCTCAAAGATAGCCACCTAAATGCCAAAGTACAATTAGTTGTGTTCTTAATAGTCCTAAATGTGATACCTTCATAAAATGTAATTTATTACCAGGAACTATCTTCAGAACCAGAAAGAATCTAAGATCCAAGTTTATGAGAAAAATATTTTTAAAAACTAAATACTTTTCTAATAATAATGTCATCTCTATGGCTACCCTCATGTGTGACTACATTTTTCATTGTTTTAGAATGGACATATAAATGCTCTTCTAAAAATAAAATTATAACAACTCTTCAAAAATAATAATCTTCAATGATAAACTGTCAATCTTTTCATGAACATCTGCTGAAACTTAAGTTTTCCTCTGGATATGTACCCCACTAAACTGGGTAATTTGGGGACAGCTTAAAATTTTTAAACAGTTCTCACAATGCAATTATTTTTTATTATAGTTAAGAAATTGAACTTCATTAATTAGGAAGTTGCATTGTAATTTGAATCAAGCAACTGTTCATAAAATGGCCACTGGCAGTATCATTAGAGTAAAAATAGATAGAATTTAAATTAAAATAAATGTCCTTTTAAAAAACACAGCTGGGCTCCCACTGCCATTTTCCCCACAAAGTCTCCTAAAGGGAAAACTCTAAATCAACAAGATCAGATCAGTCTGATTCATTCATTTATTATCATGTTTTTAATACCTACATTTTTATAACTACAGTATATTTCTAAAGCTACCTGAGTTGCTAATTAGATGTAAGGCTAATTCCATAAAGATGCAGTTTCCAGAAAGAGTGCATAACGAATATTTACCTTACTATATATCACTTTGGAGTAAAGAGAATAGGGGGTGCAACTAAGTCATTATATTGTTTTTTTCCTGTTGTAATCCTGAGGGTAAGAGAATGTGTAAACAATGTTTCTACTTTGTCTACAAATAGAACAAAACAAAACAAAAAGAAAATATATTTTAAAAGTAATGGCTGTTCTAAGATAAACTTTCTGAGAAACAAAGTACAAATCAATAGATGTCCCAAAGCAAAACTACCAAAAGTTAACCTCAAGTAACACTAAATCAGTAGATCCTCCCCTCAATATATAGATCTTGTTTTTGTTTTTTTTTGGTCACTTTTCTTTTGTCTCCAAAACCTCTAGCTTTAGCATTTATGCCAATATATTCTTTTTATATCCCATTCTGAGCTGATTTGTACTATTATGGTCTACATCAGTTCTCAGAATAGCTCCCTCATCTCACTAATGTAACTTCTTTCTGATGAAATAGGTCAGAACATACATCATTATAAGCCAAAAATTATTTTAAAAATCAAAACAAATATTTTTCATCTAAAATATTATATTGTTCTCTGTTAATCAAGTACGGATGAAATGTAGTTCAATTCAATAAATAAATATCAATGGCCTAATATTTGGGTTTTTCTATCTAATAGGGAAATAAAAATACAATAAGGAGCTACCCCTGCTCTCAAAGAGCAGTTAGTCTAATAACAGGGACAAGATTTATCACCAAATAGATGTAAAAAAATTAAAATATAATACATGTAAAGAAGTCTATAGGGTTCTAAAAGAGTCAAGGAAGAAGACCCTGGCCACAGGGATCAGGAAATGTTTCATGGAGGATGTAGGGCATAAGCCTCATATGGACTCTTCCCCATCATTCAACAAGCACTTTGTGCCAGAAATCTGCCAATTAGTGGTTAGGTAGCAAAAGCAAAACAATTCCTTTGGCAAAAGAGAAATAATATTCATTCATTCCCCCTTCCTATGCCACAATCATAGGTTGGGAATAGGGAAAAGAATGAAGAGTCATAATAGAAGGTTCCCATGGCAACCCACTCTCACTCTTATGGAGGGAATTGACAATACCTGGTAGATCAACAGATGACCATAGAACCTTCTGGAGTATCACAAACGCAACCTGTTTTTTTTAAAAAAAAATGTGTTCAGGAATGTCATCCCTGTTCCTAGAATTGGTTTAATTCTAGTTTTAGCTCATCCAGCTACCTAAAAAGATGCTAGGGAGTCTACTAACATGTAAATGAATCTTGGAAACTTTATACTAAATTTACAAATATTTATTAGTAGAGAGAAAGAAAAAAGTTTCCAGCATTTAACTTAAAGTAAGATCAGGTCCTGGATTCCAACCCAGTATGGTTCTTTCTACACAGTGCCTTACCAGAGACCTCAAGCAAGATAAAAGCTGCCAGGACTGCTCAAAAGAGAGTGAGACCAGAGACAAGGATGAGAGCCAAGAGGGCATCCCTAGCTGGCTTTTCAAACTTTGTCTAAGCTCATCTCCCAGATCCTTCAATTGGTCAAAGGTCTTCACAGTCATATTTCCTGGTCTCTGGCAGACACATGACTTTGTGACTACTATGGTAAGTCTTTCAGGGACTGGACTGGATTGGAGATCCCTTAGATATTTAATCCACAGAGTTATGTGGCAGCAACATACTTTCTAAGATTTTATCAAGTTGATTATTAATATAAATATTCAATAATGGGAAGCAAATGACAACAAATACTGTTATAAGATTTTTCTCCATCTTTTTTGTTTGTTTCTTGTAATGTCTATTCATGACAAAGGGAAAAGATAAGAGTCTGTCAACATTTTTGTGACAAAGCATATGTCTTCAACAATGATCATATGTGGACCCAGACATTAATTCCTCATATCATAAATAACAAAGTAGAAATAGCACAAATCAAGGTATGTGACCTTGGACGAGTGCTATAATCTCTTTGGGCTTCAAGTGTCTCATCTACAGATTGATAATATTTGTTTAACTTGTATCTATATAACTGTCAGCATGGATAATACATGATTTTAAGAGTGAAGACAATTAACTGTTTTTTTTCTGTTGCCAGGCATAAACAACTAAAAATGTTTCAGAAAGAAAGTAACAGAAAATCATCAATTTATTTCAATAAGCAATTATCAGTCCCCTCCAATGTGAAATTAATGGTACTGAATGCTAAGTAAAATTCAAAGAATAAGATAGAATCCCTATAGTAAGGAGCTAACAATGAATTAAGGAGACACAAAGGACATACATTTATATAAGCATAATACCAAGAAAATTAGGTCCAAATAAAGTACCAGAGAGTTTAAGGAAGAGATCATCCCTGGTTTCATGGCAGTGGTAGAAACTGAAATCAATGAAGACTTTGTGGAAGAAATAGCATCTAACTTCATAATTCTGGTAAGGCTCATGTCTCAAGGTTATCTGTTGAAAAATGGTGATGTTTTATATTATTATGGGGAAAATCAGGGGAGTTAACTTAAATATTGTTTGTGGTTTCAGTGGGGTGAATAGGAGACAGGAATGGACAATGGGTGAGACTTTACAAGCCAGGGAACCAGGTTTAAGTATAAGGGGAATGACTGTTGACAGAAATGGCCTAACTGTCACTCTGTCCCACCCAGACTGGAATAACCTCAAAGTGTTAAATACATTCAACGAGGACCTTAAAATACTAAAAAAACACACAGGGAAACAATTTAATTATAATATGAGGGGATAGGAGAGGGGGTTAGGTAAAACTATATTTACCTGCCTAGGACTGGAGTCAAAAAGAATAATTTCCTTAGTCAACCTGGCTACTGGCAGGTTTTGACAGCTTGGCTAAGGACCTGAGGAAGAGGGCTTGAATTTGGGGCCTAACAACTGTTCCAGAGATGTTTTCAGGATACCAGGAACCAACTCTTCTGCAGCTGATGATCCAAAGTAACCATGGAGGGAGAGATGTCTGCAAATTGTCCACTAGATCACAGGCCACTTCCCTACTCAGAGTTCACTTGCAGGATTGATGTCTTCTGCCTTTTCAACCTATACCAATCTCCAAGATCCCAAGTCAAAAGGGACTGCATATTGCACATCTGCTCTGAACCCCTCACAGCACAGCAGTCTGTCTGTTGCTCAGCACTCTTCTCCCTACCCCCTGCATTCTATTCAGAATGTCCATGACTTCCAGCAAAGGATTTCCCTAACATGCTTACACAAATCTGCTTTTAAACTTTTATTATTATTATTATTATTATTATTATTATTATTATTATTATTATTCCTATTGACTCCCAGAGGAGCATAGGGCCTCAACCATCTCACACCAACGGACTCTGTTCTGGGCAACTTCCCCCAACTGGGCATATCTTTGCCAGGTCTCTTTTGGCCTTCCAACTTTCCTCCTCCCTGGTGGGTTCCATATTTTTTTTCATAGCGTCCTGACTGATGGGATACTGAATTGTTCTTTCCCAGAGTCTGGTATTGGAGATCTTTTCAGGCCATCTGATGTTCAAGATTTAACATAGGCAACTGTTAACAAAGACCTGGAATTTGTTGGTTTTTGCCAGCCCGCGTCGTGGACTCTGTTGGAGAGCAATCTTCCACACTAGGCTATCGTAGGTTTTGTTGGTTTAATGAGGTTGCAGTTTCTGTAGCAAATGAAATTTTTATGGGGTGAGGTTGCTAGCCTCTCGCCCAACCCTCCTCCTTTTTCAGCCGGACTTGGGACCGTCCTTGGCGGAGTTATAAACTTTTATAGCCTATACCTATTACATGCAGAAACCAAAGTGGTATAATCTATGAAAATAATTGCCATAAAATCATTCCAGTTTAAACATGAGAATCATGACCACCACGAAAAATTAAAAGGCAGGTAATATGTATTTCTACTTAGAAAAATTAGTATAGGGAGCCCTACAAAATATTAAAGTGAACTTTTTTTTCTTGGGTAAAGCAATAATAATTAAACTATATCAATTCATAGAAAACTGTGAAGAACAATGCTCTAAACAGAATTTAAGGTATTAAATGTTATCCATTGTAAAACGGGGGCATGAATTTAGGGTGCCCCATCATCTTTTAGATGATGGCTTAGAAACCTCATCATCTTTTAAACTGATGATTATTTCTGAGTAAGTTTAAATACTAATTCAATGAGAAAGGTAAATAAAATCATAACTGAGTTGGCTTCTTGTTTATATCTAGCTGGTATTTATTGAATTAAATTGAAATGTATATTAACACTTTTACCTTCAGCTAGAAGACAGGCTTGCTTCAATGCCACTAATTCCACACCCTGAGCACTAAGATTACTAGGTAATGAGCCATACCGCAGTGTCTCAAATTCTATGACAACTGCAGAACCAGTACATCTGATTCTATTACATAAATGTGATAATCCATCTGTGAATAATACCAAGTCTGGATTTTCGAGTGGAGTGTCTTTTAAATCCATCCTAGGCATATCCACAAGATCTACTATCTCAACACATTCATGCAATGGCTCACCATTCTTAGGTAAATCAGGAAGAAGAGTAGCTGGATTGAGTATGCTACATCTCTTCAACTGGATGTTCTCACTACCTAAGAGAATAATTTCATACTTAGATATTCATTGATCTGAATATGCTTGAGTATGAAATTTTCTCATTGATGCTTCTATCTGATGTGAACAATAGACTGTTAAAGGACATCCCAAAACTAGATCAGCTGATTTCTGTACTAACACAGCTGCTGCTGTCAACCCCCTTAGACAGGGTACTGTCCACACAGCTATTGGATCTAATTGATAGCTATAATATCCAATTGGATGATAACTTTGTCCTAAAGTCTATGTCAACACACCCAAAGCTATACCTTTTGTTTCATTGACAAATAACTGAAAAGGTTTCTCACAGGTGCAGATAAAATGGGTTCTTTAAGGTTATCTAAGGTTGAGTGATGTTCAGGCTTTAATTTCAGAGGTTCTGGTTCCGTATTCCTGGTCAGATCTGTCAAACACTTAGTGATCTCACTATATCCAGGAATCGATTGTCTACAGAAACCAGTAGTTCCAAGAATAGCTCTAAGTTGTTTTTTAGTTTTAGGTGCACTCAATTTCTGTATATCAACTATTCTCTTTTGTGAGATACTTCTGGAACCCTCTGACAACACAAATCCAAGATATTGCACCCAAGGCACAACCCACTATAACTCTGACTTGCAAATGTTATGTTCTTGTTTATATAATTTAATCAAAAGAATCTTGCTATCTCTAAGACATGCCTTTACATTTTGGGATGCTAAAAGAATAGCATCCACAAAATGCACCAATTTGCTCTTTTTAAATTTAATTGTTTTTAGATCTCGATTTAGAATTTGAGAGAACTGGCTAGGTGCATCAGTATACCCCTGTGGAAGATGAGTCCACATCCCCTACATCTTCTCCCAAGTGAAAGCAAAGATCTTTTGAGAATCCTCATGAATTGTTATCGAGAAAAACGTAGAACATAAATCTGCCACAGTGAAATATCTAGCCTGACTTGGAATGGAAGAAATTATAGCAGCTGGACTTGGAACAACTGGATGAGTTTTGATGACATAATCATTTACCACTCTTAGATCTTGAATAAATTGGTAAACAGGTCAGCCATTTTCATCTGGTTTTGGCTTATTTATGGGCAAAACTGGTGTATTGTACTCAGAAAAGCATGGTATAATTATCCCTTGTTTGATTAGGGACTCAATTATTGGGTGTATACCATCTATTGCCTCTTTAGTCAAGGGATATTGAGGCACACAAAGAACTGGTCCTTCCTTTGTCCTCACCCTGACTGGAGTAGCTGATTTTAACAAACCAACATCTGTGGATGATCTTGACCACAAGTCCTTAGGTATATCCTCAGGTATTGGATAGATAGTACCTAAGTCATCCTCTGAACTCCTAGTATCTAAGAAAAGCAGTGGAAAGACCTTCAAAGATTCCTCTGGGAGATGTAAAGAAATATCACCAGATTCAGTACATTGGATAGTAGCCCATAACTTGCACTGCAAATGCCTTCCTAAAAGATTCATTGGACATTATGGAACATATAAAATGCATGTTCTACAGAAAGGGGTCCTAGGGTTACCATTTTTGGTTGTAATTTAGCTACTTTTTGAGTTATGCCTGTAGCACCAACCACATCCATTGTACCAACAGCTCTACAATTCTCAGGAAAACGTTACAAAACTGATTTACTAGCTCTCATATCAATGAGAAGATCGTAAATCTGATCTCCAATAGTCACAGACACATATGGTTCTGTTCTATTGGGAGACTGGAAAGTTTCCAATAAAGGAGCTAAAACAGTACCATCAGAACAAAGCTCAGCTATTTCCTGTCCATTCAAGTTAACATCTTCTTGAATTGCAGAATTTTCCCAGGATTTTACACTTTTGGTCCTTTTCACCTCTATTCTGGTATCATTGTTCTTATTTACAATCAAATTATCCTTAATGAAATTACAATTTCCATTATTCTTCTTAATTCCACATTTACTAGAACTCCTAACACCATTTACAACACTATTTTTTCTTTTTCTCACAATTATTTATAACACTAATCAAACTATTATCAATACCATATAAACCATCATCAATTTTAACCAAATTATTACCAACACTAGTCAAATTACTACTACCAGTGGGTAAATTACTATTAACATTGGTTAAATTACAATTTACACCATTACCAGTAGTTAACTCAGATAATTTAAATTTTATACCCTTCAAATTATCATTACTTCTCATAAAATTATCATTCACATTGATTAAACTATCATTGATTCCATTTAAATTATCATTAACACTGATCAACTCATCACCATTATTAATTAAATTCTTATTATTACCAATTAAATCAATATTAGCACCAAGTACACCATTTCCATTATCCACAATTACATTATCATTATCTTTAACACATGCAATTTAATCAACATTCACTTTATTCCCATTACCTTGATTAATTACTTCTGAATTTCTGGCACACCTTCATAATGAAGCTGTCCTTCCATTCAGGTTACCATGATTAATATTCCCCTAGACAATGTGACTATATTTTGGTCACCTCACCGATTTTTATGTAATCCTGCATTGTTGCCAAATTAGGAGCTTAAACACCTAGGCAGCATGCATTTTGGCATTGGAACACATTTTGCTGGCTATTTCCATAATTAAATCCATTATTCCAATTATTTCCCCTATATCCATAATTATTATTAAACCAATTAAATCCATTATTAATATTGTTGTACCTCTGCCCACATGATCTTCTTCTAAACCTACAGTCTCTGACAAAATGTCCAATTCAGCCACAAACATAACATGATTGCTATCTCTGATATCTTGTGTTTACATTAGCATTATTCTTATAGTTATTAGCACTATTTTTCTTCTCAGATGTCCTCAATGATGCCACTGCTTTTATCTCACTGATTTCTTTCTCATTTGCCCTACTATTTGCCTCTCTAAGCTGTTTCCTAAGGCTCTCAATCAATGCATCCTTCTCATCATTCCCTCTGTCCTTCTTTTGAGCAAAAACATACGTGGCCTTTTGCTTCAGTTCATGTAGGCTCAGAAGTTCCCAATCTGGTAGTTGTCATTAAAAAACTTCCTCACCTGCAGAATAGCATTCCTCACAAATATTCACTTAATGTGTTCAATGGTGGTATCTTCCAGGACATTCGTACCTAGGTACATCTTAGCTGCCTCAATAATGCAGTCCAAATATGTAGCTTGGGTCTCCTGATTATTCTGCCTAATCTTTTCAAATTTGGACCAAGAGTTAGGGTGTCTTGAATTATTTTCCATTACCTTTATCAGTGATTTTCTTGCCTGTTTCAGCATCCTATAAATTGGAACTGAATCTGAATTGAGATCCAGTTCCTCCCATGGTATCATCCCCTCAGTATTTCTGGTCTCTTCTATAAACTTATTCCTATCATGATTGAACAATATTTTCCCCAAAACATACCAATGGTTCTCAAAATCTGGGTCATGTGCCTTAACAAATGCTCTAAAGGTTTTCACAAATTTACCAGCATCATCATGGAAATTAGGGATTTTCCTTTTCAAATTCTACACATCCTCTGTTCTAAATCTAGTGTGTTGTCTCACATGAAAAATCCCATCATCTCTCACTATTGGAAAGATGCGTAGGGGAAAAATTTTAACTGGTTTGTCTCCCTTATTCAATGCCTGTTGTTCCAAATCAGCCTTAGATAGTTTAGAGTTAACACTTTTTCCTGTATTTCCATCATTACAAAGTATAGCCACATTACCATTACCATCACCAGGAGCTCGACCATAAGCACCATCAGCTTGAATATACAGCTCCAAATTGTCAATTTTAACTTGCATTATCTTTAAGAATTGTTTCATCTCTGAATCCCTAAAACACCAGGTAACCACAATCTTGCAACAGTAATTAATACGAAAAAATATCCATCTTATTTTATATATGGTATAACCAGTTAAAACAATAATAGGGGTGTGTGCTATATCTAAAATAGTAATGTTAAGAATAGGTTGGGCTAATTAAAAATCCAATATATCTCTACAATATCTGGGTATGATCTTAATCCACAGGTAGGGGATGAATAATATCCCTTACTATAACCCCAATATCAAATAATCCATACAGTCTTCAAATACAATTATCCCAAACATTGATACAAATGACCAGTTATACAAAATCACAGTGGTGTTATTAGCCACAATGAATGACTAATAACCAATAGCTAACACAAATACTCTACTAGACTAATAATCCACAAATATTCTTACAACAATATCCATTTACAAGCAAACACGACAAGTAAACAATAAAGGCAAGAAAAAATGGGGAAAAACCCTTTCTCTGGCCCTATTCCAGTCTCTATAGTATTTTGACTCTACACAGAGTATTTTGTCAGTGACCTGGGGTAGGGGGTAAGCAGTTCTGAGTAGCTCACCACTGGCTGGGAACTTTCAGCCCACAGCCAATGGCTGTACACCCCCACGGAATGTTCAGAATCCTCTGACTTCCAGTCTAGCTCTGTGTGTCCAAGAGAGAACTTCCTGTCCCCCTTTTAACCTACCAGCTGAGGGTGCCAAACTATTATTGGGAAAACCAGGGGAGGTAACTTAAATATTATTTGTGGGTTCAGTGGGGTGGATAGGAGACAGAAATGACAAAAGGTGGGACCAAACAAGGTGGACCAAAAGGTGGGACAAACCATCTAGACAAGGAGCCTATGGAAACTAGCAAGCAAATGACAAGAGTTTGTAACAAATTTAAATAAGGGAACTATGGTAAAGGATGGGAATAGGGATTTCTACACTTCCAGACTAAGGGCAAAACACAGGGTCAGGGGAGGGACTTATCTACACTGAACTGAGACCTAAACAAGGCAGGGCCCAAAGGATAGCAGGACTGAAGTGGGTATCCTCACAGCAGAGTCCTGACACACTCCAGTGATGTTACAGTTCCTCCAGGACCACTAGCTGTACTATTTCAGGTGGGGTAAAGTCTAGGAGCTAACCCAGCCTAAGTTAACGTGCAACCCAAGTTGGGATTATTAGTCTCTACCAAAATCTCCCACGAGTAGATGTCAGTCTTCCTTCAGGATGCCAGGGAATCAGGGTACAAACTCCACTTCCTCTGAGGTCTGCCAGGGTCGGTTACAGCTAGTCCCAACCACCATGGAATCTGTCTCAGAGAAAGAGAGAGCCACATTTCCTGCTTCCCCATTCCATTTGGAATTCTCAAGCCCTTCCTGCTAGGTCTCCTCAATAATAATTAAGTAATCTTCTCACAACAGGTTTAATAAAATAAAATTTAAAAAACAATAAAATTGATAAACCATTGTTTAATTTGATTCTTAAAAAGAAGAAAACCAAATTACCAGTACCAAAAATGAAAAAGGTGAACTTACCACCAAATAAAAAGAAATTAAAGCAATTATTACAACCTATTTTGCCTAGACCTATGCCAATGAATCTTACAATCTAAATGAAACACATAAATATTTACAAAAATACAAACTGCCCAGATTTACAGAAGATGAAAATAGAAGAATACTTAACTCCATTTCAGAAAAACAAATTGACCAAGTCACCAATGAATTCCCTAAGAAAAATTTTCCAGAGCCAGCTGGATTCACAAGTGAATTCTACTAAATGTTTAAAGAACAATTAATTCCGATACAATAAAAACTATTTGGAAAATCAAGTGAAGAAAGAATTCTACCAAACTCCTTTTATGACATAAATATGGTGTTGATACCTAAACCAGGAAGAGGAAAAAAAGAAAAAGAAAACTATAGACTAATCTCCCTAATGAATATTNAAGGAAGGAAGAAAGGAAGGAAGGGAGGGAGGGAGAAGGAAAGAAGGAAAGAAGAAAGGAAGGATTTGTAAAGGACTTACTATATTGCAGGAACTGGGCTTCACTTAGAGTTCATCTAAATCTTCACATGCTTTTCTGAGTTCCGCATATTCATTGTTTCTAAAGGTAAATGGTTCTATTCTATTACATGCATGTATGATAATTTTGTTACTATTCTATACCTACCAGGGATTGGGAAGAAAGCCAGGGAAAACTTCTTTTGAAAAAAGATATAATCTTATTCTGCAAATTATAATGGAGGGGGGAGAAGCGAAGCATTGAGAAAGAAAGAAAAGGTATCTAATGAATTTCTCAGAATTTACAAAAAGCAATTATAGATAAGACACTTTTACTCAGCCAATTAGAATTGAAGTTCAAAAAGTCTTCAGGGGTTTAAAACCTTAAAGCTTGAAATAGGCTGATAAAAAATAATAATTATTATTATTATTACTATTAATGCATATTATCATTAGATTAAGTTTATAAGCAATTGACAAATTTTAAATTGATTATATTAATCTTGTTTTTAATCACACCTTCTTTAGTAGAGAATTGCCAGAGCCTTTGTTTTCATATTTACTAAGGTAATTATTTTATAATTTGTTTTATTTATAGGAACATTATTCTTTTTTAATGAAGAGTTTTTCTTAAAAAGTATTTAAGATATCTTTATTTTAAAATATAAAGCCCATATCTGGTCTGATTTTTGTTTATTATTATTGAAGCAGAATCAAAGATTCTGAACTAGAAAAGAATCTTAGAAATCAAATGTTTCATTTTATACATTTGCAGTTTTAAAATGTAAAAGATTAAGTGACTTACCCTAGCTCACATATCTTGTTCTATCCGTTTCTTCTTGATTTTAAGGCTATCTCACTCTACTTGCTGTCTCATTCTGCCTCTCTATGTCAATATTATTTTCAGTTTGTGTCTCTGTGCATGTGATAAATAATAGTTTGTTTTAATGTACAACCACAAATTAAACATAAAATTATAAGATTCACATTTGGACAGAGTTGGAAGAGACCTCAAAAGTAATCTAATCTGATTCATATTCAGTATTGTAATAGTTTAAAAGGAGTGAGGTCACCAAACTGCAATAATTATAATTAAAATTATGAGGCTCTTAGTACCTTTAATAGCTTTATTATAGCAAAGTAGAGATAGTAAAGAGAGTGGAATGTAGGAAGGAGGTAGAGGGTTGCCTTGCCTACCACCATAAGTGCAGATCTGATAAAATCCAGCTCAACCCTGCCCAGGGGTCCAAACTCCAGACAGAAGTGTGGAAGAGTCCCTTCACCAAGAGTATCCAGAGTAAGAGTCTCTTCAGCAAAAGTCTTAAGTCACAGTCACCAGAGTAAGAGAGTCCCTTCAGCTTGAGCCACCAGCACAGAAATCCAAATGTCATTTCAGCAAGAGCCACAAGCCCCAAAGTCTAAATCCCAGAGAGGGCGTGTGAATCAGAATGACTCACTTCATGCTGGGTTACTCCTTATAAGCACTTTTCTCTACCCACTATTTCTTCCAAGTCACATCTCAGGAACCAATCATAGTTTCTTAATTTGTCTAGCACTGCCCAGTGCCTGTGGGATCAGTTTCCTGCCTTAGTTGGTTTCAACTTTCTTTAAGGGTATATTTGTACTTGCAATCAAATGCTAAAGGATCTTCAAGTCCTGACTGATTGCTTTAAAGTTTGCTGATTGATTACATAAAAACAACAACAACAACAAAGGGATAGTGATTCCCTTTTCATAGTATGTGACTTCTATCTACAGTAGATAGTTTTGGGCAGGAAAGTTCCGAAGTCCTTTTGAAATCCTAGATTATTTTATTTCAAATATGCATGAACATATACACATATTAATGACATGTGATCATCTATTTTATGATGATGATATTCATTTCTACATAAGGCAAAATACACTATTCCAACTTCGTTTTTGGAAAAGTTTCACAAGGTTTTTCTTTTTCTCATTTTGAAACAAAAAATCTGCCATACTATGACATTTGCTTCATCCAGTAAAAAAGATCTTGGTCTCTTTCATGAGAATCCTAAATATTACGTCTGCCTTTATAAGGCTAAAAATCTAAAGTTCATTAAATTCATTCTCTTACATTATTGCTTCTAGTCTCTTCACGATTCTATTCTTCCTCTTCTGGGAACAAAAATGTTCATTCTTCTTGAGCATCATGGAAGGTATTCAGATTTGAAATACATTTCTCTAAATCCTATCTGGCTAGTAATATAAAGAAGTATAACCTCTATCACTCAAGAAATCAAAATATTGTTAAAAATGCTACTATGAGTAAAATACTTAATAAAGTAAAAAGTACTAAAGAAATGTTACTTTGTATTAGTAGTGGTAGGAATGATAGTACTAATCATTGTAGAAATTGTGGTGGTGGAGCAGCAGCAGCAGCAGCAGCAGCAGCAGCAGCAGCAGCAGTAGTAGTAGTAGTAGTAGTAGTAACATATTTGATCAGCCTCAATTTGGTTTCAAGATTTTAGCCTATTCTTAGTTAATATTAAAGAATTCAATCACCAAACATGTCTTATGAAATACTTCCATTCTCTTCAGATGATAAAAACTGCTTTTATCTAAATGTCCTCACGTGCAATTAGATGGCTTATTCTTTAAACCCAAGATTGCCTTTTGCATTCATTAATTTCAATTCAACAATATTTAGTAAGTAAGGTTATAGACAACATACTGTATTGATATTGAAAATAAACGATAAAAATAAAATAGCTATTGTCTTCAAAGAGGTGACATTCTACTAGGAGGAAAAAGCATTTCCACAAGTCATTGTCTAGCTTATAGATCCATTGTCATCCAAATGCCATGACATTTCATTTCAGCCCTTAGCTACAATTTATTGAGCTTTTCTTAAATCTCATTGGGGCCATCCAACATTTTAGCTATCTTTCTCAGATATGAGTAATCCATTAATCATATTATGATTGGCATGATCAAGTAAATGAAAACAATTAGTTATTAACTAAATATTTTTAGTGATGTAAAGAATTATTTAATTAAATAAAAAGGAAGTTATATATTAGAGCAACCATTTGAAATATGCTTACTTGAGACACTTTTAGGTCCTGATAGATCTAACAGCTCTTTGTAGTTTTATACTTTATTGATCATAAGAATGGTAACTCTCCTAAACCTCCTATACCATACTTTTCATATCTACATATATGCATATGCTTAAGGTGGGTCATGTAAGTTTGCATTTACCAAAGTTAACCTTCCATAAGTACAGATTATAGATACTAATTTAGCATAATTATTCATATGTCAAATTAAAGTCACATTACATGGAGGTAGTGTTTTCTACTCAGATAATTTTTAACATGGACCAGGCTGTGATTTGTTCTTTGCATTTTAAAATTAAGGACTAAACTATAGTTTAAGTGTTTTGTTTTCCATTTTAACTAGGTTTTTAGAGGAAATGCATTTAACTTAACTGAGAGACAAAACATTTTGTAGGAGCTATTCACACTTTAAATAATGTAAAGAAACCTGTCATCTTGATTAGATAACTCCAATTAATTCCATTGCTAATCTCCTGGGTCCATGAAACTAACCAAGCTTTACAAATGTAATGAAGTTCACAGGGTGTCATCAAATATTACTAGCTACTATTAGTATTAGGATAATGGAATTGGATGAAATTTTTATCTAATCAAGACCCATAACTACTGTGTCTTTCTGGAACTCCTAAAAACCACAAAACTGCTGGTAAAATGTCAGCAGATTATTCTCTATGGAAGCTATATATTTATTCTCTTTGAAGTATGAATATGTCTTTATTATATAGTTATATTCTTATTTTCTAGATGAATAGTAATCACATTAAATTAGGTAAACACGTGCATCTGTGGATGTACCTAAACCAAATAATGAAGATCTGTTATCTAACCATCATAGATAGTTGCTTAAATTTATTTTGTTGACTCCATCAATTATATTCAAAGCATAGAATCTTAAGAGAATTTTTTTGAAAAAAGTTAGCAATTCTTATATTAGAATCAAGTCAATCAGTTGACCAGGGCAGCCACTAATTTTTGATGAGAAAAAATTTCTTTATGATGAATTCTAAAAACATTAATTATTATATTGTATTTAAAAATGTTAAGTGAGATAATAATTGCAAAGTGCTTAGCAGAGTTCCTGGCACATAAGTACTATGTTAATGTTAGTTATTGTTATTATTAAATTAAATGAAGACAAGAGAGGTTGACTAGATCATCTAACATCAATATAGCACCTTATGGTTTTCATAGGTTTTATACACATTATATCATTAACAAATGAGGAAACTGAGTCTCAGTGAAAGTAAATTACTAGTTTAGCATCACATACCTAAAAATATATATGTTTTGCTGACTCTAAGTTCAGTGCTCTAGCCATTGAATCAGGTTAATTATAAGACATTTTAAAATTTTAATGAAATTTTATGAAATATATTTGTGATAAAAAGGAATGGGATGGATTTTACCCTTTCTTATTGGGAGAAAAATTGTCTGTGGAATCTAGCAGATGCAAAATGATCTATGAGACTTCTACTTCCCCAATCACATGAAGTCAATGAAATCTACCCAGATTTAGTACTCAGTGATTGACATGATATATTCAGCAGTATCAAATAGGTATTAAGCATCAAATATATAGAAAATAGGAGATTTAAAAATCAAATATATAGAAAATAGGAGATTTTAAAAAAATTAAATGGCCATTGTCTCAAGAAGCTTAAATTCTATCAAAAGAAACAACATGTACAGATATAAGTAAATCCAAGATATACACTGAATTCATGAAAACCAATTTGATTAGTAGTACTCTATCTGCCCCATTGATGTATGCAAAAGCTAAATAACCCAGAGACAGGGCATTAAGCCCTCTCAGCCTCTTGCCCAATTAGAACAATATGGGGTCATTCCCTTATATTTCTGTTTCTCCTTCCTCACTCCGTATAATGGAATTTTGAAGCTAGAAAAATTCATTTTACAGGTTCTATAGTTAGCAAAAGGCTCCTTTTGTCATCATGATATGTTGTTCCATTTTTTTAAACTCTTAAGTTTAGCACTAAGAATCTGAGCCTTTGACCTCAGCATGGATGCTTCCTCTTATTCCACCTTATATGTGATGCTCACTGCAAGCACGGCAGCAACAGACTAAGACCATCACTTTTAGCTATTTTCCTACTTCTATAAGTAGTAGTCTCTTCTTCCTCATGGAAGAAGGGAAAAAATTTGTAGCCTATCTTTGCATGGATTTCTGGTCTTCTCCAAATGCTTAGTAGGTGTATGTCCCTGAGCAAGTCATTTAACCTCTTTTTGCCTTAGTTTCCTCAACTATAAAAATGGAGATAATCATAGCATCTAGCAATGTTGCTCTAAGTATCAACTGAAATATTGTAAAACTCTCTACAAATCTTAAATAATTATATAAATGCTAGCTGCGAGAAAATCATCCATTCCATATACAAAATAAACACCATGGAATTTTTAGAAGAAAGGCACTACCTGCTGAGAAGATCAGGAAAGGCATTATGCAAGAGGAGGTACTTGAGCTGAGCACTGCAAGAAGGTAGTGACTTTTAAAAGTAGAGGGGAGATAGCAGTGAATTTTAGGCCAAGGAGGCACTACACAAAAACAAATAGGATACAAAATATCCTAACTAAGGAATAGTGAGTTAGAGTTGATTTGTGGAATGCTAGAAGAGGAATAATTGGTGATAAATCAGCAAAAATACATAAAAACACAAACATGGCTTTAGAAAATTGCTGATAAAGTTGATGTTTTGTGACTTCTCAGAAAAGTAATGGAATGAAAACAGACATTTCCAGATAAAACCAGTATGCTGATGATTTTTCATTGACTGCATATTTGTTATAAGGGCACACTTCTTTCAGAAGATCATATTTAGTAAGTAGTCACAAGAAGATAAAAGGATGAAAAGGGCATCACTAAAATACAGAGAAGGAACTGATAAAGGTTTAGAACTCGATACTAATATCAGTTGTTACTACTTTTAAAAATTGATACTTAACGTATAAGAGAATTTTACAATCTGATATACAAATTTCTATTTTATTATTCTTTATTGAAATATGAAAGTCTTTCATAAAAAGAATAACTTATATTCAATGTAAACATCCATATAAAAATTTTGTACATACATACATAATTACCCATTTGGTGAATTTAATTTATAAAAATATTTAAAATGCCAAAGGAAGTATATGTCATAGAAAGAAGAGGCAACTGTTAATTTTTTTTTTCAGTATGAGAGTGACCTGTTCTTTAGGAATATATATCACATTTGCTTTGTAGAGGAGAAGTTGGGAAAGTTATCTTTAACTTTGATTTTAAAGAATGAATAGAAATTTAAGTTGATATTTCTGACATAGTGCCATTATGAATGGAAAAATACTCAAAATAGGTTAGAAACAGAGGAAAGTTCAGTTTAGCTGACCTGTAGTGTAGGTAGATGTAGTATAAGGTAAGGATTGAAAGATTGCAATATTCAATATTATGATTGCCTGAAAAATATTTTTAATTCCACTCAGTAAAGAAATGGGAATCATCAAGATCTACTGGGTAAAGTGGCATGACCAGATTTATGACAGGGCACATATATACAGGCGACAAGGTCCATGCATACAAGTGATACCTAAGCCTGAGGATAAAGAGAAGAAGAAATTTCTCTGTCACAGTTATGTACTTGCAGATTGAGGTCAGTCCCTTCTCTCTGTGTATCTGTAACAACTAAAATATCTCTTGCTGTGGGAGAGATGGTAGAAAATAGATTGTGTATGATTTGTTCCCAATACAAAAATTCCAGAAGCCATTCATATACTGCAGGTTAAGTCTGGTGACCTTTTTTCACCCCAATAAAGACATGTGCATCTGGTTTCAATTGAATTGACAAAATCCTTTTAATCTCCAAGTCAACCATTAGCCATCCAGCTGAAATGCTGGATAATTAAATTGAAGGTAAGGTTTTTGCCTGAGTTACCCAGATAATTATCTCAATTCAATGTTTCACAAGGTTAGTAGAATTATCGTATAAAAATATTTCAGAAACATTGAAAAGATAAGGAATATTCAGAAATACCTTTCTACATAAGTGAAATGGTTTGTAACTATATATATATATATAGATGCATATCTATATATATAATTTCAGCAAGTCAGTGCAAAGTTTTATATAAATTATTTTGAAATGTTATTTTTCTATGTTAAGATTCTGAAATAACTCTTTATGTTGAATTCATCAGATTTTTAAAATTTCATTTTTGTCTTTATATCACTACCATACTTAACAGTGTGCCCTGTTCATAGAAAGTGATTAATAAATAAATTGGACAAATCAGTGGCACAATATACCCAAGCCTTAAGAAGATCTAATTTCAAATTCAGCCTCAGATACTCACTGGCTATGGTACCTTGGGGAAAATCACTTTACTTTGTTTGCGTCGGTTTCCTCATTTATAAGATAAGCTGGAAAACAAAATGGTATAACACTCCAGTGTCTTTGCCAAAAATACTCCAAATGAAGAGTTTGGACACTATCAAACAGCAACAAAAACAACAAAAATCATATAAATATATTTAGAATGAATGATTACTTCAAATTGAAGTCTTTGGAATAAGAACTTATTGTCTTCAGAATGGAGGCATTGATATAATCAGTATTTATATACTGCAATGTTGTATAATATTCAAAAATCTTACACATAATTAAATCCTTTTAGATGTATATCCATTCAAAACATTTTTTATAGTTTTGTGTTGTTTTTTTTAAGAAATTAAACATGATTTTTAAACCATTCTGGTTTATAATTTCTACTGTAATCCATTTGTATATACATATTAAATTCTACTCATGAGAGAATAAGTCAAAAAAATTCACATTAAATTGTCAGCTTTAGGACAATCAAACAGATCCTCCTTTCTCCTACTGGATTAACCCAACCTCTTTTTAGTATTTATCCCTATCCTCTTTTATAACTATTTAGGAACTTGAAGTTAAAATTACTACACTGAGCAGATGGAGAGCATCCAGGGCCCCAATTTAAGTTCAGATTGCTACTCTTAAGTAGAAAGAAAAAAAAATAACCTAAAACTTTACCCAGATAACCAAAACAAATTAAAGCCAATGGCCAGTACATATAACTGTTGTTTCCAACCGACACCTGAATGTTTCCCTCCTGCCAATAAAACTTTGCTCACCCTGAGAGTCATTTAATGATGATAAGGTTGGGTTGTCAGGTCTGACTTGTAATTTTCTCACAGTCTTTCGTTATTCAGTCCCACTTATACTGACCTCCTGCTAAAGATAAATGCCTATCTCAGTTGAGCAGTTCAAGAAAAAAAGTGGATGTATGTTTTATCTTTTCACCTTGACTCATGCGATTTGGAACAGTTAATCAAACACTGAGAAAGTAATGGATTTCCAATTTTATTCATGCCTTCAATTCTTTTTCCCATTTTCCTGAGTATAATCCTAGTAACTGAACCATTTGTAAACTGAAGTAAAGCATTACAATTCAGGTAGTTGACACACAGAACTGCCTATCTTCATTTTCTGGTGCTAGCTTTATGGGTACATTCTGATTTTAACTTTCTATAGAATTTCATTTGATTTTTCTTTCACATGGATCATTTATCCATGTGAAATCCAGGTGATTCCTTTATGGGAAAAAAAAGGATTTATATCATTTAGAAGTTGGGATTTAATGAGAGAAAATAAATGGATTTGAGAGTAATATGTGCATAATTAATTTGGCTGTGTTAAAGTGGAATAGTAAGTTCTGTGATGATTATACAAAGTACATGAAAATGAGGAAATGAGAGGCCAAGGCATGAATTACTGTCCTAGACTGACCATGTATTTAATTGGATTCACTGGATATTTGTTCAACCCTCCTCCTCATTTTACTTGGAAGAGAAATATCATGGAATAAAGGTACACTCATGTTAATTGATCGCCTTTGTGTGTGTAGGGGTATCTTTTGGGGTATGTACAACAAAGACTGCTATTTTTTTTTAAATTTAAAAAAATTTTTTAAAATTTTTAAAAGTCATTTTTAAAAATGACTTTTCAATCATAGTATTATCATAACTATGGTTGCATGAAACTCAAAGAAATATAGCTATTATCACATTATTGTATAATATGTATATAATTAGTCTCAATGACATAGAGATTTCTAGATAACACTGAAATTTTTCCCTTGGGGCTTACAAGGCAAGTTTACATTGTAAGATATATCAAAAAATAATATTGGGTACAATATTGCTATTTTTTTCATTCATAAAGAAAAGATAGGAGTCATTGCAAAAAATAATAAAAACCTGTAATCTTTACTATAGTTATTGCTGTCATAATTAGATAGGTTTTACTGTGAGAGCCTTCTTAATTACTAAACCAGGAATTAAGTAGTTCCCTCTATTTTATAAGGTCTTTTAAAAAGAACATCAGATTTGATTAAGTTTTATTGATTCTTTTGTTTTTAAATGTATTCATTTAAAAATTTGTATCCCTTCCTCATACTCAGATATGTATATATACATATATATATGTATGTATATATGTATGTATGCATATATAAAATTGGGGGACGAGGAAGAGAGCATTTCAGCAAATCCAAAATATAATTGCATCTAATAGCAAGCACAACATTCTCCACATCTAAATATTCTCATTCTAATTGAAAAACCTTCCATTTCTCATTGGTTTTCAATTTGTTATAATAATTAGATTATAAAATGTTTTTCTTACATATACAGACCTTAAATAAGCCTGTCCAGGATTCTCTGAGTTCCTTAAATTCATCATATTTTATGACTTTATTATGACATAGTAAAGTTCTATTACAATCATCTACCAATATTTTTTAATCCATTTTGATTTGAAGGAAACTTTTTGCATCTCCGGCTCTTTACTGTCTTTGCTATTACAAAAAAAATCATAATAAAATATAATTAATTAAGTAAAATAAATTAAAATTATTATTATCTCCTTTTGGAATAGCTCTAGCAGTCGGATCTCTGTGTCAAATAGTATAGACATTTTTGTCACTTTGATTAACTCCAACATCTGTGTATTTGTTTTTTTTTTCTTTCAGACGGTTCAATATTAAATATTTCTAAATGTGATCTTAGCTGACTTAGAAGATGTGATATAAAACATTAGAGTAGTTTTAATTTTCATTCCTGTCTTCAGATAGTTGAATTAATGTTTTAGATTGATAATATTTTATATTTTTAAAAATAACTGTTGATATCCTTAGACCACTTATCTACAGGAGATCATCCCCCTCATATACATTTGAATTAACTTGCTATATATTAAGGATGATAGAAACTATAAAATGTACAATGAAAATATTTTCCAATTAATAATTTTCTTCTTGTCTTAGATTTAGTAATTTTGTTTATGTAAAAGCTTTTCAACTTTATATAATCAAAATTACTCATTTTCTCTTTTGTTATATTCTTTATTTAATATTTGGCCCATGGCGGAAACAAATTTACAAAATATTTCTTAAAGCATTATTACCAACATCTTATTTTACATATGTAATGTCAAATATTCATATGAAACAGGATATTTTTCTTTTATCCAACCTACATTCCAATTTTTCTAGAAGTTTATATCAATAGAAAATCATATCATTTATCAATCAAACATGCTTTTATGAAGATCTGCTTTGTGGTAGGAACATTATAAATCAATGGAGACAAAGAAATAAGATAAAGAGTTCCTTCAAGGAGCTTACATTCATGTTATATGCCCTTTGGTTTAGTGAACTCTGGTTTCACTGTTGGATAATTTCTAATTCTTGATGTGTTTTTTCTTGTTTCATTACAGTGATATATGTATTTTAACCAGTATCAGATTATTTTATGACAATTCTTCACATATATATGTATATATGTTCTTAATAAACTCTATAATAATCATGAGTTAAAGTAAAAGAGAATCCCTGCCCTCAACAAACTGTTGGTGACTTTGATCAGTATAATTTCCACTCTGATCAGCGAATACACATTTCTTTATATTCTATTGCATAAAAGTATGACTTTTTTCTGGCCAGATGGTTATTTCATTAATATATAGGGGTACTCCACTAAGGAAACTTCTTTTAGCAATACAGATCAATTCTTCTTCAAATGATAGTCTCCAAGTGTTCCTTGGGAATACTGATGTTTTCAGGTAATTTGTCCACATCACACTGATGCCAGAGACTGAACTTGAACCAAAGTCACTCTGATTCCAAAACCTTCTCTCTACTTTTCCCTCTGCTTCTCACATCCATAATATTTCTTAACAAAGAAATGACAAATTGCCTGTAGGAAATAATCAGTTTCCTCTCCTCAGTACCAACTTTCGCCAGTTGGAAATTTAAAGGAGAGTCAGCTGCCTGGTTTTCGTTAATCTTACCACCTGGTTTCCTTTGAGGCTATCTTGACTTCTTTCAGTCACTAGGCAAAGGAGGATGTTCTCATTTGCATGGATTCACTATTGTCAAAAAGCTCTTCTCCATAATCCATGCTATGGGAATTTATGACTGTTTCCTCTTCCTCTGAGCTCAGTGGAGATAAAGAACAGCTGGCACTAATGTCAGACTGCTAGAGTTAGAAGGGACTTCCAGGCACAAGGGTGTTTATCCAGACTGTAAAAATAATTTTGAATGAAACTGGAGACATTTATATGAGTCAATAATTCATGAATATCCTTTGAATGACTGACTTCCAAACAAAATATGTCCTTGTCTTTCCCCAAAATGTTTGGAGGAAACAAGGTTAGAATAGGGGTATTCCAAAGAGATGGACAAGATAGCTTTCTTACTGTTCTTGATACTCCCTGCTTTGTAGCTATTCATTGTCTACAGGAAGAAATGAAGGGGAGAGAGAAGAAAATGTCTTTTCTTAATCTCTCATAGTAGCTTTTCAAAGGACCCTGACAGTTTTCAGAAGTCTCTCTATATGAAACTACACTATGAAGTACTTAAAACTATTGTTTTCATGGTAGAAACAAGTACATGCCTCTCTCAGATAATTGAGTAAATAACCTCTCTGAATTTCTATGAGATTGAATAATGGCACAAAATAAGATATAAGGCTGGATCATTCTGTTCCTCTCCACTGGTTGTTACTCTAGGATCTCTCTTCCTCTCTCTCTTGCACACAAACACACACACACACACATATGCACATACACATACACATATTTATGAATAGCACATCTTCAAGTACCAAGAAAATCCAGAAGAAATATGGAACACAAAAGACTTAAAAGAAAAATGGTCATGGATTTCTAAGAGAAATGATGATTATATGGTAGTCATTTATAAATGAAAACTTTCCTGATTATCCTGTAGAAATTCACAGAAACTCAAAAATAGATCGATCATTCAAGAAGAATTCATTAAGTGCCTACTCTGTGCCAGGAACTATGCTAGCAAGTAGTGAGGATTTAAAGTAAAAAATGACATAAGCTCTTTTCTCAAGGAGCTCAGTGATATTAGAGGAGACAGCAAATATCTTAAATTAGGTGAGATAATAATTTTAATTATAATAATACCTTTTCCTACTAATTGTTCTGCTTGATTCATCATCATGCTTCCCACAGGATCAGCTTATCTCCAGAAACATCATTATGGAGATTGCTTCAGCTTTGGTACTTGACACTTTCTCAGTATCTTCTATTACTTCTCCCTTTTAATTGGATGATTTGAGAGTAAAGCAGAAAAAAAACACTTCCCAAAGCCTCCCTCACTCTTCCTTTACACCACTTTTTGTTCCTCCATTTAAAAAAAATCAAGACTACATGTAGATAAAATTTAATAATCATTTTCTGACATTTTTAGATCCTTATTCTCTCCCTCAGTTCTACTCCTTCCCTTTCTCCCAGATGGAAAATAAAACAATATAGATTGTATATGTGTTATCATGAAATACATATTTTCATGTTTGTCATGAAGATACATATCACTTATTCTACAGATAAATTTTTGAAGAAAATTAAGTAAAGAATGAAATGCTTCAATCTTCATTCAGATTGTTTCAGTTCCTTCTATGGCCTTTTTCTTCATGAATCCTTTGGCTCTTTCCTGATCCTTGCATTGCCCATAATGGTTAATTCATTCAGAGTTGTTCATAGTACATTATTGCTGTTACTGTGTACAATGTTCTCTGCTTGGGTTCAAGCTGGGTACTTTCTGGCAGCCCCTCTCCTCTCCTCAGCTTCTTTTTGAGTTTTGTCTTCTCTCAATCTATTGTAAGCTCTTTGAGGACAGAGGCTTTCTTTTTATTACTTACATATCCAGTGCTTAGCACAATCTCTGGCATGTAGTAGGTGCTTAAACATTTGTTGACTATTTATTAACTGTCTTACATTTTTATTATTGGGTAAAAGACAAGATAATGAATTAGTATTTCTCATGTCAACTCTCTTTCACCATAATTACTCTTCAGTTCTGAAAATATACCCGGTATTATTCAATTTCCTCAGAATGGCCGCCAAATTTTCTCAAGATTTTCTTTAGAATATTTCTTTTTAAAGATAGAAGATAAACTCAATTCTCTCAAGACAGAAAATTTTCATCTTTTCTCTCAATTTTCTCATAACCTAACCCCAACCATCACAGACAACAATCTCTCCATAAGTTACAAAGAAAATGTCTCAAGATTTTTTCCCTCATTTGAGATGTAACAGTATTCACAGTCTCTGTGGGAGAGGCTATTAAAATTGGCAAATGTCACTTATTAATATGCCTTGATCTTATTCCATGACTGAGTCATTTTTCCCTAATACACATTTGTCAATAGGAAGTTTTTTTATATTACTTTCTCCACATTAGTTACCAACATCCTTCAGTCTAATTGAATCTACCAAACATCTCTTCTTTTTTTAAACCCTTAACTTCTGTGTATTGACTCATAGGTGGAAGAGTGGTAAGGGTGGGCAATGAGGGTCAAGTGACTTGCCCCAGGGTTGCACAGCTGGGTATCTGAGGCCGGACCTCCTGTCTCTAGACCTGACTCTCAATCCACTGAGCTACCCAGCTGCCCCTCCAAACATCTCTTCTTTATGAGATTTTGTGAATCACTCAATACTTTAATTCTGAAATAATCTGCTTTAAGAAAACTGATTCATGGCTATAGGAAATAACTGGATAATAACTGGTATGAAAAAGATTCAATTTTATATCAGGGAAAACTTGGAGTTTGGGAGTAATTACTCAGCATAGAAGTCCTAAGATCCTCCTGAAGAGAAAGTCTTTATGTCTTGGTGAGTTTGAAAGGAGGTCAATAAGTCAGGAAGCAGGACTAGAAGATAAAATGTTTATTTACCATCAGTTGTTGGACAATTGCCACATATTTCAGTAGTTGGATAACAGGCATAGTTTATCAGGTGATTTAAGGAGAAAATGTGTTAACTTTGGAGTAATTTTTGTGTTTCTTGATGAAGTTCATAGACCTCCAAAAGCAAAGTAGCTGGTGATAAATGGGAAGAAGACCCTAAAAAGATCCCATGGAACTTAGCCTTTACTCAGAATCAAATCAGAAAGGCAAGGAAACTGATGAAATAGGTGTGAGGGATAAGGCAGATTAAAATTTACAGAAAAAATAAGACTTCCAATGAGTTTCCTGGGGAAGGAAGGCATGATAGAGATGTCCAAAGAAGTTGAAACCAAGATGTTTTACTAGGGTATCCCCACTGTCCATGCTTCTTAGAACCATAGGTAAGAACTGGGTGGAAAATGGACATCCAAGGATGAAAGCAAGTTCTAAAAATATTTTGGTAAGCTCTTATACCTGAGATATTAGTCTTTCCTTAACACCAAACTCAAGTACTACCAACTACACAAAGTCTATTTTGTTCCTTTCCTGTCTTTCACCTCATAAACTGCTAGGTTGTCTCCAAAAATTTGTATTGAGTACATATATTTTTTGCTGTGTTTTTTAGCATACAGCATGGACAATTGATGCTCTCCAAGTTAAATAATGATCCTCTGAACACCCTACTTAGTTTATACCTCTTGTGTAACTTCCATGTACTAGAACACAAATACTATGCTAGTTTTCTAGTAATTCAATTGCTTAACTCTATCCCATTCCCCACTAGTACTACATTGAGGGCTTAATGGAAGTTAAATGAAGTCAAAGAAAGTTTCTTATACAGATCTTTGAATCTTGGGCCTCTGTTTTAAACTAAACTGAGAGGTTTGTCTTAAATGAAATATTCTAAGATCCCTTCTAGTTCTAGATCTAAACAACCATAACAACACAGGTACTAGAGAGGAAAACAGAAGATTAATACATTTACTTCTAGGTTTTTAAATAGAAAAAGGCATGTTGAAACTGGTATTTCAGAAGAATTTTCCTAATAGTGGTATGATATGACTGGCACATATCCTAGTCTCATATCCACCTTCAGGTAAGTCAGGCTAGTTGTTTCCATTAAATATAAGAAAAGATGTCCTACAACCTTGATTAGCCAAGAGAGTATGTCTCTCATCACCTTGCAGTTGACTTAGCTTTCTCTTAGCCTCAGGCAAAAGTGATGACTTCCTGGTTGTCTAAGATCATAAAAAAGGCCAGCCCATGTGATCAAGACTTTGAGGATATATCAAGGTCCTGAGAGTCGCCACATCTTGTCCTGATGATCAATGGATATTATTTTTATGATATGCTAAGTAAACTTCCTTTTGTTAAATGGGCAATGACTTATGATTTTTGCATTTTATTTCATTTATTATACTTAAACTACCAGGACATTGATCTTAGTCTCAGCTTTTATAAATGGTGGGCAAGATGGATTGACAGATGAGAAGTAGGAGTATTACTAATTAATGAGCTACTTTATTAATTTCATAGGTTTACAAAATTAATCAATAGATCAAGAATCATTTATAAGTGCCAATTATGTTCCAAGAATTGCATGCTTAACATATTGCTGTTATGTGCAAGGAAACAGTTACATAGCATCAAATGATTTGCTCAAAGTGAGTTATTGGACCATTCAATATCTTTGCTTATTTTTTCCTTTGAATACACTGAGCACTTTGACATTTTGATATATAATTTATGATTATTCATTCATTTAATTAATATTAAGCATCTAACATGCATAAAGCACTCTAACACTAAAGTTAAAATTTAAAAATGGGAAAGATATAACTTCTACTATTATAGTTAATAGTATATGTAACCAGATTATTGTAAATTCAGCAAAATAGGGTTCCTTCCTTCTTTCCTTCCTTTGTTTCTTCCTTCCTTCTTTCTCTCTTTTTTCTTTCTTTCTTTCTTTCTTTCTTTCTTTCTTTCTTTCTTTCTTTCTTTCTTTCTTTCTTTCTTTCTTTCTTTCTTTCTACTTTCTTCTTTCTTGAAGTGACTAATGGCATTTGTTTTGCATAACTATATGCTAATCCTAGTTACCCTACTATACTGATTTACCCATTACCCATTTGACATTGAGCAAATCACTTAGCCTTCTTGGGCCTCATTATCCTCATCTAAAATTCTGAGTATGGATCTGATGTTGACTCAAGTCACTAGCTCCGGCTTGATGGCCCTCTAATTCTGTGATTATTCACAATGTTCTCAGATACCTTATTTTCAGGTTTTAAAAAAGAACTAGAAATTTGAAGGGATGTGCATCAATTGGGCAATAGCTAAATAAGTTGTAACACATGCTTGTGATGGTACAGGACTACACTGTAAGAATTGATTAACGGCTTAATTTTGGAGAGAAAAGCATGGAAATATCTACATGAAATTATGAAGAATGAAATGAGTAGAACCAAAAAAAAGTGTTACATACACTATCAAAAATATTGTTGGAAGAATGATTTATGTATCTCCACTTCCAGAAAAAGAACTGATAAATAGAAATAAGTAAGACATTTTTATATGTGCATATATCATTTGATCAAATGATTCCTTATCTAATGGGAAAGGAGAGAGGGGGAAGGATTATCTAGGTATTTTAATGTCACAAAAAAGTAATATTTTAAATGTATGATTTTTATAGTTTAAAATGTTATTATTTTGGACCTAATGTATTTTATAAGTTTGGGGAGCAACTCACCAATCAGAAGAGAAGACTGTAGACATGAACATGTTGCCCACCTGAAGAAGAATGCTAGGGTAGTAAGACAGAGAGAGAGAGAGAGAGAGAGAGAGAGAGAGAGAGAGAGAGAGAGAAAGAGAGAGAGAGAGAGTATATGTGTGTGTGATATGCTGATCCAGGTCTGTTAACATTTACTATTAATGCCTTTTTGACTAGGCTATAGTTATCTAGAAAATGAAGGGCTTGGACTAAATGATCTTAAAGTCCTTTTCAATTAAAAAATTGTAGTATTGTTCTCCTTTTGTATCCAGTAAACTGGTTTTCTAGTGGAAGAATGCAAACCCTGGGGGAAAATATTTATAAATCCAATGAAAACTATAGAGAGCTGAATGTTATTTATATTTTTTGAAGAGGAGGCATTAGATAAGGAACATTGAATGTGCTGCACTCGAGAAAGTAAAATTTAGAGTCGTTTTCCAAACAGTTTAAACATCATGGCCTAATGTATAATGAAGTGTGAAGCATCAGGATGCTATTACCTCATATACTTTTTATTCCTGAAGGCACAGATCAAAACATTTGAGTTCTACTAATCATCTGGCTGGCTGTATGAAGTGACTTTATGCAGGCTTAGCAAAATAGAAGGAGTAGCACACTATGAAAAGTTAAATACCTTAGAATGTTTGGAAGTTTATAGCCAATAATTTACTACAGGTAATGCTAAAATAATATGACAATGGTAAAGGGAAATAATCTCTCAGAGAAAGTGAGGATGAGATCACAGTTGCAAAGGACTGAAAAAGCACTGGTGACTTATAATGGAGGAGCTCCCTAACATTACAGTTGCAAATATGTACCCCTAAATAATTGGAAGGAGGTTGGAATAATGGAAACTCAAGCTACTACCCTACCTTTAGCAAGAATAGAAAAGGGGGAAAAGCGGGAGCTATTCATGGAGTTTGTGACTAAATAAAGAAAGCAACCTCCTGTTCATAGAGTTGGACTTTCCAAGTCTAAAATTGGCTTATACCTTAAAAGAAGACAACACATAAAATACGAATTTCATTTTAGTCCGGACCTGGAAAAGTAGAAAATATAATTTTCCCTCTAATTCTCAAAGAGTAAGTTGAGAAGCAAATTTTGCCAAAGTTAAACAGACAGACGTATCCCCATTTTACAGTTGAGGAACTGAGGCAAATGGGGCTTAAGTTATTTACTCAGGGTCATACAACTAGCAAATATCTGAGACTGAATTTGAATTAAAATCTTCCTGACTCCAGGCCCTATTCTCTAGCCAGTGTGTCCCAAAGCTGCACATATATTCTGAGGGTTAAATAATTTTCTTAGGTAAGAACTAGAAGTATTTTATCTTCAATTAACAAATGAGAAAATTAAAGTTCAAGGAGAAGTTATTGGCTTGCCCATGGCTAGGAATTGTCTAATATGGGCCTCAAAGAAAAACATCCTCTTCTGACTCCAAGTCCATTATTATTTCTGTAATGTTATAACACAAAGCTTTTTAATAGAAGGCAGTAAATTAGAAAAGTGGAAAGAACACTGGCACTATTGTCAGTGGACCTGGGTTCAAATATTACTTCTAAATCTTGTTGCCTATATGACTTTGGACTAATCATTTAACCTCTTTTTAGACTTAGTTTATCATTTGCACAGTGAGATGGATGGTAGCCTCTAAAGTCCTTTAACTTTAAATCTAGATTTCTACAGTCAACAAATTGTGTTAGGCACTAAATATAGGAGATTTAAATATCGAAATGACATCTCTCTTCTTGTTTTTAAGTTATATATTTTTTTTTTATTTTTTAAAGTGTTTCCCTTATAACAACTCTATAAGGTGGAGAGTAGACAGGTGTGCTGGCAGTTGTAACAATTTGTTCTTTGAGGTGGGGGGAACGTATACTCAACCCACTTTATGTATAATATATATTTTTAAAATTTCCTCCATCATTTCCTTAAGTCTAGAAATCTACCCCAAAAAATCAATCAAGCTCTAGTTTAAGACATTTGACAATTTCAGATCTATAAATCCTCACACTCAAAATTTAAGAGTCAACTATCAAAATCTTCTGTGATGCTTTCATCATTATTCTGAGACTGCAGACGAAGGAAACTAAAGATGAGAGAATAAATTATTCAATAATGATCATCGCAAAAAGCAGCAAGTTCTTTATTGGAACTACATTCATGAAAGTGCAATCGTAGGCAATAATGCTATTCTATCGGGGACTCTGCAGGGAAATTGTTGAGCTGTATTGCATGGAAGGCTGACTTTGAACTCTCAAATTCTTAGACTCCCATTAAAGAGTTAAATTATGAAAATATTTTTAATAGGGCTCTGGAAGACAGAAAAAAATGTATATGGATGCAGGAAGCACCCCTACAGCTGTTTCTAAAACTTGCTGCTGCTGCTAACTGGAGGCCTTCCTTCTCCCATGCTGGGAAACAACAGCTGCAGATGTACTCCCAGCTGCAGTTCCCATCCAGAAAAGTCATGGTTGCAAGACTTCATTGCTTTATACATCTGGTACTTTGATTCAATGCTTTTCAGATCTCTGGGCTCTTTTGCTCAATTCCTGGGCAAATTTCTGATACCATTTTACTTTTATATAGGTTTCCTCGGTGTACTGACATAGTAAACCTCAAAACGCCTAGAGGTTGAATACAGAATCTTCTTTTTCCTCTTCTTTTGCTTTAATAGGTCAGGCTGAAGAATAAGCACAAGAAGCAGGGCCTAGAAGGCTTGCAATTTGCCATCCATTCACTGAAATTTGGAGTGACTGTAGCTTAGAAATGAGTAGTAAGAGATCAAGATTACTAGGACTTTGCTAGTGTGTTATTTGGAATTTTGGGGGTTCCATTGAGAGTTATCTGGGGCTCATTTGAGTTTTAAATATTTAGATATATGACAAACTTCCTGTGGATGTTTAGGGGACTTGGAAACTACATTTCCCATGATTCAATGGGTTTCTGGTCTTACGTGATGATGTGAGCCAACATAAAGTGTAGCTTAAATAGAGAGGATTTGATTGGGACATTCTCTTTGGATATGAGGGAGCCAGGTGGAAAAGTTATGGTGGGGAATTTGAATTAGATCTTACCTGGCACGTTGTCATCTTATACTTTACCAAAATGGCTTTAATTAAAATATTAATTCTTCTTTTACTATCTATATCAATCTTAATAATAACAATAGTTTATTGTGAGGTTGGTTAGGATATCTCTCCTTACCTGTCCCTCAAATGAAACAAATAATTGAGTCTCAAAAATTAAAAAAAAATACAAAAAGGGGAAAAAAGAAAGGACCTGGAACAATGTAAATTTTATCCCAAAAATCCAATGAAAATCAGCTCATCAGTTCTTCATTCCTATTTGATCTCATTGATCTCCCATCTTTATCTTTCCTCATCTAATTCCCTCTTTTCCTCCATCATAGACCAACATAGTCTAGGTCACTCCATGAAACTTCTGCAATAACTATGATAACAACTATAATTTTTATTGCATTATTATTGATTAAAAATTTTAAAATTTAATATAATAAAAAGTATCCATCTTATATTTCACAAAGTCCCTCTTATTTATTCATAAATTTTTCTATCCATTCATCTGCTAGGTAATATGTTTTTATTTTCTTTTTAGATTACCATTTGTTTTTTAACTTTTATATGCAACATAATAACACATATTATTTGCTATGAATATGTAATAAATTATAATGAATATGTTTATCCAAAAGAAACCAATTCTCATAGTCAGTATGTACAGAAATCCATGTCTCTATTATTTTCCCTTCTCTCCTATGTCTCCCCCATCCTGAAGAAGGCAGGTAATATGATATAGATTGTACATATATTAATATACAATACATTTTGTCATATTGTGAAACAAGACATATATTGTTTACATTAGAGAAAAGTTCATGGAGGAAATAAAGTCAAGAATGGTATGTTTCATTTTGTATTTGCACTCTGTTTCTTCTTTGGAAATGGATATCCTACTTCTTCATGAGTCCCTTGGATTTGTCCTGGATCTTTGCCTTGTTAATAATAGTTGTCATTCACGGTCAATTATCATATATTATTGTTCTAATTGTGTACAATGTTCTCCTAGGTCTGCTGACTTCATTTTGTATCACTTCATGTAAAGTTTTCCAGGTTTTTTGATGATCATCTTATTTGTCATTTCTTATATCACAATGGCATTCCATTATAATCATATTCCACAATTTGTTCAGCGATTCCCCAATTGATGGACACACCTTTACTTTCCAGTTCTTTGCCATCACAAAAAGAGCTCCTATAACATATGAACTAGTTTTAATATCTCCTTTTCTGTCTAGGTCACCTATCCATTTTGATCTTATTTTTGGTAAATGTATAAGATTTTTTGCCAAATAGTAAATTCTTCTTCCCAAAACTTGGATCTTTGCTTTTGTCAAACTCAAGATTGCTATAATCTTTTACTACTATTTTTTTGTATATCTGTTGTATTCCACTGACTGACTTTCTATTTCTTAGCCAGTACCAATAATAGCTGGCTTATCATACAATTTAAAGTCTGGTACTATAGACCTTCTTCCTCAATAATGCTATAAATACAAATTGTCCTACAGTAACTATAACTTCCAAACTTTCTAGGTTAATTCTGTAGAAATGATAAAAGCTAGTATGGAGAATGAAAAATAGAAAAGTGACCCAAGTATAAAGACTTCATGGAGCAACCTTTTCAACTTGGTCCTAGGAATGTATTTAACCAATTAGTTCAGGACTAATCACTTGTGGGCTAGCCTAAAGATTAAATAAAGTCAATAGAGAAAAGTTGGTCTGATAAAGAAAAAAAACAGGCCTAATCCAAATAATCTCCCAAAGTTTCCTTGTTGCCCTGTCCTAATAGATTACTATCACCTTTTAATGTACACAAGCCTCATTCAATCTTGAATGGGGAGTAGAGAGAAAAAGCAAAAAAGTTCAGAGAAGAGACACAATAGCTTGAAATCTTCAGAAGGAATATGACTAAAGGTAAAAAGCATATTTTTAGGAGGGCACCTTGTAAAAAGATCCTCAAAGTATTACTAAAGACAGACAAAAGCTCACTGAAGAGGAGCAAATGAATAAACATTAGATGTAGTAGGGATGTCCTCAATAGACATGAACTTTACAAAAAAATAAAGTGAGTCAAAATCTCCTAAAGATGAAGGTGGTTCAGTAGAATGTATTTGATTGATGTGTTTATCCTAGTAAAAGGTCTTTTCAACTTCACAAGATGGAGCTGTATTTGCATGCATAGTTATCAAGGAAATGGCAAAATGGTTTTGAGATATTTTTTATATTATTGATATACCTTTAATTAGTCTCAAATTCATCTTAAAATCTTTATAGTGTTTCCTCAAACTTTCATACATTTATTTTATTTTTATAAAGTAACTTGATGTGAGAAATACAATATGAGTAATATTCAAAATTTTATAACCTTGAAATTAATAGTGAACTTGTTTTTATTGTTGAATTAGTTTGGGTAGCTTGAGGAGAGACAAAAAGGTTGAGAAAAGCTGCTGTGGTGAGTGGAAGACAAATCAATAATAGAAGTTAAAAAAATATACCCTTGCTTCACTGGGGGCCAGCTGAGATTATTTAATATGAATTTGTAGTATGGTACTCAGAATGGCTTAATTACTTTCTTTAGATCACTTTGACAGTATGTGAAAAAAATGTAAAGGGGGCAGTTAACAGGAGCAACCAAGATTGGAATTTGGCATGACATCATTGGTGAAGGGACAAAGGGACAAGAGATTCTAATATGGAACATAGCATAGATGGATTCACTAAGGGGTTGATATAGGGAAGAGAGATAGGGATTTGTACATTTGCAGCTATAGGTTCAGAGTAATTGGAATGGAAAGAGTATGAGAGGTTGAAAGCCTACTAAGTATTAAGAAAGTACCCCCCAAAAAATCTCTTGAAAAGCATGTCTAGGAAAAAATATTGAATATATTTTAAGCTGTGGTCATGTTATCATGTTCTTTAATTATTTGATTTTCTTTTTTATTATTTCATTTTAAGCATTCTTCTCTCTTTAAAATCTTAGTTCCAGATTCTCTCTACCAGTTCTCTTGCTGGCAGCTGATGGTTTTCAGGCATTTTTCAGTCATGTTCAATTCTTCCTGAACTCATTTGGTATTTCTATGACAGAGATACTGGTGTGTTTTGCCATTTCCTTCTCCAGATCATTTTACAGATGAGGAAATTAAAGTTAACAGAATTAAGTGACTTGCCTGGGGTCACACAACTAGTAAGTGTTTGAGGCTATATTTGAACTCAAGTTCAACTCTAGACCTAGAACTCTTCATTGTGTCACCTAGCTGGTTGTCTCTGGTGCCGAATAACATTTTTTCAATATAAATCCTTGGGAATTGTATTGGGTCATTATACTGAAAGGATGAGACAGAACTTTCACAGTTGAACATAATTACGAAATTGCTGTTACTCTGTACAATGATCTCCTGGTGCTTCTCACTTCATTTTGCCTATAGGTCTTCAAATAGGTCTCGTGATATGATTTTCTGAAACCGATTCCCTCATTATTTCTCATTGCACAGTTGAACTCCATCATAATCATATTCCACAATTTGTTTAGTCATTTCTCATTTGTTGAACAATTTCTCAATTTCTAATTTGCCAATTTAAAAAAACCTGGCATATATATTTTTGTACACATAACATTTTGAATACTTCTTAATTTTTCTCCAGTATGATTGGATTAATTCACAAGTCCATCAACAGTTTTATAGTGAACCCATTTCTCTTCATCCTCTTTAGCATTTATCTTTTCTGATTTATATGAAGTGGTACCTCAGAGTTGTTTTAATTTGCATTTCTGTAATCAAATGATTTAGAGCATTATTTTAAATGACTGTAGAACACTTCAGAAAACTGCCTGTTCATAACCTTTGACCATTCATAAACTGGAGAATGGCTCTTATTTTTATAAATTTGACTCACTTCCCTACATATTTCAAAAGTGACATCTTTATCAAATGAATTTGCCTTGATTATTTTTATATTACTTCATGTCTATGGTACCTTTAAAAATATACAGTTTCTATGGTTATCTCTTTTAATTAGGACTATTTTTTGCTTTTGCTTTGTCTGAGAAAATGATTGCTACTCCTGCCTTTTTTACTTTACGTGAATCACAATAGATGCTGCTCCAGCCCTTAATTATAACTCTGCATTTGTCTTTCTGTTTCATGTGTGTCCCTTATGAACATAATATTTTTGGATTATGGTTTCTAATTTTTTCAATATGCTTCTGTTTTGAATGATCTCATCCTGTTCTCATTCATAGTTATGATTATTATATATTTCCCTTAAGCCTATTTTCTAATTTATCTATCTGTGTCTCTATGTGTCTCTGTATTTCTTTTAATTCTATCCTTCCTCAAAAGTCTGTTTTGCTTTGGACCACTGTCTACCTTAATCTTTTCTCTCTTCTATCACCTTAACCCATGACTGGTAACCCTTATCCCCTTCTCCTTCTATTTCCCATTGGATAAAATAGTTTTCTATACCCAACTGACTCTGTATATTCTGTCCTCTGCCCTCTTTGAACCAATTCCAAAGATAGTGAAGTTCAAGCATTACCTGACACCCTTCCCTCATTTTTCCTTCCATTATAAAGGTATTTCTTATATGCCTCTTTTATGAGAGAAAAAAAAATTCTCCATTTTATCTCTCCCTTCCCTCTTCTCCCTTGGCATCCCATTTTCTTACTCATTTTTAAAGAGATCATTCCATCATCTTCAATTCCTATTATGCCCTCTGTCTAAGTAGATTCCTTGGTATAGCCTTATTAAAATTCTTAGTGGGGGGTGAGGATGGAGGTATGGGGGGTTGCATTGGTTTTTTTCAGAGCTAGTTCTGGGAGAATGGAAAGTTCCAGTGCTTCCAAGATGATATGTTCTGAAGAAAAATGTGGTAGCTACTCTCCTTGTCTGTGCTTTTCTCTTTACTCAGGAAGAATCCCTGTGCTTCTGCAGCAGCAAGGGTTCATCCTCCTTTTGGCTCCAAAATGGGGACTAGATCCTCTGCCCTCCTGCTCTTCTGCATTAGTGCTCCTTTTCATCTTGGAACCAGAAATGTTTATGAGTAATAAAATTGATAGTACCAGCTGCACCCAATGCCAATTGATTTCTGACATTTTCTGATCCATAATATCTCCCTTACTCCCACCACTCCACCCTTTCCAAGATGGCAAGTAATATGATAAGATTTTTTAATGTGTTATCATATAATACATACTTCATGTTCACCATGTTTTGAAATAAGATGCACATCACATACTACAGAAAAAAATTCATGGAGGAAATAAAATGAAGAATGACATACTTCAATTTGCATTCAAATTCTACCAGTTCCTTCTGTAGTAGTGGATAGCATTTTTTGTCACGTGTCTTATGGAGTTGTTATGGATTCTTGTATTGCTAATATAATAATTAAAATGGGTTTGACAAATATAATTATTTTAAAAAATATATATTGCTGTGGTCACCATTAATAAAAAGTAATTAACTTCTTAATTCAAAATGACTTAGCAGCTTTTATTTATAGCAAGGTAGAGATATTAAAGTGGAAAATATAGGAAAGAGGTAGAAAAAAATCACCTAGCTACAAATACCCTAAGTCCTAATCCTGGTGCCTCCAGAACAGGAATGAGAATTCCAAGGTCGTATTCAAGAAGTTGAAATCAAAAAAGCCAGGAGATGCTGAAAGATTACTGACAACTTCAGCAATGAGGCTAAGACTGCTAAGAGTCTTCACTAGAGTTCATGCTGAAAAGAGTGTCCCAATGACACGCCAACAAAGAGAGTCCTCACTGAAGAGCCAAAGAAGGAATGAATTATTCTTTTCTCTTGCCTTTTATAGTCCTTTTTCCATGTCACTTCCTGTCTCTCTCTCTCACTTCACAGGAACCAATCACAGCCTCCCAATTTGTCTAGCACTCTCTAAGGAGGGGCAGGGCTTGTGGCATTTGGGAGTGTGAACTTTTTTTTCCTAGTAAGTGACTTGTGAATTCTCTTACTTTTAGTGACTTACTAAGTGTTAAGTAGAGATACTTTTAGTTCTTGATTGATTAACTCAAAATGGACAAAGAGAATTAAAAAAATCCTTTCACACTAAAAATAATTGTCATTCAAAGTTGATTGTTATTCATTATTCCTGTTAATGGGAACAATGTTCCCTAGTTCTGCTAACTTCATGTTGCATTACTTTATACTAGAAATTTTGTGTTCATCTTTTTTGTCATTTTTTTTATGTTATAATAGTATTCCATTATAAGCATATGTCAAAACTTGTTCAGACATTCCCCAGTTGATGGATATCCCTTCTGGTTCCAGTTTTTAACCACCACAAAATGATTTACTATAAATATTTATGTAAAAGTGGTTCCTTTTCCACTATCTTTGATCTCTTGGGAATATAGACCTAGTAGTAGTACTACTAAGTCAAAGAATATGCACAGTTCTACTTCCTTCCCTTTGAACATGGTTCCAGAATGGTTATATCAGTTCACAGCTCCTCCAACAGTACGTTAGGATTCTGATTTTTCCACTCCCTCTCCAACATTTACTGTTTTCCCTTTTGTCAATCTGATAAGTGTAGAATGGTACCTCAGAGTCCTTTTAATTTGCATTTCTTTAATTCATAGTGATTCGAAATAACTTTTTCATATGATTAAAGATAGTTTTGATTTCTTAATCTGAGAATTGTCTTTTTCTAGCTCTATGAAATAATATTTTGATGGTTTGAGTGGAATGACATTGAGTAGGTAAATTAATTTATATAAAAGCTTTATTGTTTTATAATATTGGCTCAGTCTATATATGAGAAATTAATTTTTTCGTAGTAGTTTAGACCTGACTTTATTTGTGTGAAAAATATTTTGTAGTCATGATCATCTAGTTCCTGAGTTTTTCTTGTCAGGTAGACTTCAAGTATTTTATGTTGTCTACAATTATTTTAAAAGGAATTTTTCTTCCTATCTCCTGCTATTTAACTTTATTGGCTGTATAGAGAAATTCTGATGATTTTTATGTTTTTTTTTAATCTTGCAACTTTCTTAATATTGTTCATTGTTCTGATTAGTTTTTTATTAATTCACTATGATTTTATAGGCATACCATGATATCATCTGCAAATGTGATAATTTTATTTCCTCATTGCAATTTCAAATTCCTTCAATTGTTCTCTTATTGCCATAGCTAGCATTTAGAGTACATTATTAAATAGTGGTGATGATAATGGGCATCCTGGCTTCAGTCCTCATGGAGAGTGCTAGCTAATCCCCATTAGAAATAATGTTTGCCGATGGTTTTAGATACGTTCTCTTTATCATTTTGATTCCATTTATTCCAATATTCTTTAGTGTTTTTAATAAGAATGGATGTTGTATTTTGTGAAAAACTTTTTCTTCATCTATATTCATCTTTGGCTGTATCCCCAAAATTTTAAATGTTGTCTCCTAGCCATTCTCTATAATAAAATTGTTGATTATTTCTATTATTTGTTCTTTTACCTATTCATTCTTTAGGATAAGATTATTTACTTTCCAATTAGTTTTTAGTCTTTTTATCTGCAGTCTTTTGCCAAGTGTAATTTTCTCTGAAAAGGATACATTTAATATTTCTTCTTTTCTGCATTTGATGGTGAGCTTTTTTTTTTTGTAATATTATCTGATCTATTTTTTTGAAGGTACAATATACTGCTGAGGAAAAAAATATTTATTTCTATTCCTCTTTAGTTTTCTCCAGAGGTCTATCAAATCTACATTTTCTAAAATTACATTCACCTCTTTGATTTCTTTCTTTTAATTTTTTGTGGTCTAATTTATCTAATTCTCAGATGGGAAGGTTAATGCCCCCTACTGATATTTTTTTATTATTTATTTTGAATTGTAACTCATGTAACTTCTTTTGTAAATGGGAATCCACATGATTTGGCTTATATATGTAATCCATTTAACCTCATTTTTTCCCTTGTTAATCTTAAGTATTTCAAGTAACTTAGGTATCTCTTGTATCAAAGATGTCTTAATTATCCTAGTTATCACTTTCCCATTCAAGAATGTGATTAGTTTAACTCCATTGAATTCCTTGAGGTTTTTTGTTTTCATTCTGTTTCTTTCCAGTGTAAAATTTTATTACCAAATTTTCTTTTCATTTCTGATCATTTCTTGAGTCCTCTCCTTCATTAAATATTAATTTCTACTTTGAGAGTATCATGTTCCTTTCTCTGGGTAGATAATTCTTGATTATAGTTCCTAGATCTTTTTTCCTTGTATAGCATCAGATTCCATTATACTTGCAATAATCCTATATACTTTCTCCTTTTCTCAGGCAAACCCCTAGGAAAAAAGATCTACAATTAATGTTTTCACTTACTCTTCTCTTGTTCTCTTCTTTAACTTTGGGTAAAAGCATAGTAGATTCTGCTCCTTTCCTTTATGTCTTCTTGCTTTAAATATGTTCCTTGTATACAGCATATTGTGGAATTCTGGCTTTTAATCACTTTGATATCCTCTTCTGCAGTCTAGCTTTTGACTTTAATTACTCAATTAAAATTGCTTTCTCCAAATATACCTGTGTTCTATTAATTGTTAGATCAAATGGTCTTTTTTCAATCCTCTTCCTTTTATTAGCCTTTTGCCACATTCGAAACTGTTGATCCTTCTCTTTTGTATAATCTCTCCTTTCTAGGCTTTGGTAACACTCTTCTCTCCTTGACTTTTCTCTGTCTATCTGATAGATCATACTTAGCCGCTTTTGCTAATTCATCATTCATCATCCATATAAATGCTCTGTCATGTCCACTAACAGTGGAGGGGGGCACCAGGGGGGTTGGGGTGTTTCTAAGTTATTTTTAGGTATCTGCCATCACTTTCCCTCATCTTTTCTCTAGTTATTAAATGGCTTAATCATCTCCCATTGGTACACTTACAATCTTATCTTTAAATAAAGCTCTACCCTGAATTTTAAGCCCTAATCACCAACTGCCTACTCATTTGGTAATTTGTGACATAGACACATGTTAAATCAAAGTCATTTTAAACTTTGTTCAAAAGAGAAGCTATTAGTTTATTAGTTTGTTTCGCTAAACTCATCCTTCTGAAATTCTTTATTATTTTCGAAGACACCAAATTCCTTCTTGGCACTCCAACTGATAGTCTTTATATCACTGTCAAGTTCTCAGTCTTACTCAGACTATATGTTCAATCACTTGCCAAATATTATTCCTTACCTCTCTATACATTTTTCATCTATGTCTCATCTTTCTCTCTTATCCAGCAATTTATTTCAGGCCTTCCTTGCTTGTGAGGTGTGTGTGTGTGTGTGTGTGTGTGTGTGTGTGTGTGTGTGTGTGTGAGAGAGAGAGAGAGGGGGGGGGAGAAAACAGAAAGACAAATAGACAGAGAAAGAGACAGACAGACAGAGACAGAGAATTGCCAAATCTAGATAGATATATAGATAGATAACATTTATCAAGTAGTTACTTTATGCCAGGCATAGGGTTATTCACTGTGGATACAGATACCAGCAACCCAGACAATCATTGTCTGAAGAGGCTTCTATTGAAATGGGAGAAGACACCATTTAAGGGGGAATCTGAAGGGGACACATATAGAAATGGCTAGTAAGTAGTATGAAGGTGCTAATGAACCAAAAGGATGAGTCCAAGGTTGCCATGGGGAGGAGATGAGATTAATTGTTGAAAAGCTCACTTATTAGTATTGTATTATTTTATTTATTTTAATTTATTATAAAATGTATTTATTATAAAATATTGTATTATATATTACATCTATTTAATGATATATAATTAGTGTGTATTAATAAATATAATTAATATATTTATACATTTAATATATTATTACTAATATACTATAAGTTACTAATATACTAATATCACTAACATTTACTACTACTAATAGTGGTTGACATTTATCTAGCACTTTAAATTCTGTAAAGTACTTTATTTTATCTCATCTGATCCTCATAACAACTCTTGGAGGTAGGTGCCATTATTATTCCCATTTTACAGATATGGAAACTGAGATACACAGAGGCTAAGTGACTTGTCCAGGGTCACATAGCTAATAGTATTTGAGACTGGATTTAAACTCTGGTCTTCTTGACTCCACACCTGGCACTCTATCCCGTGCGCCACCTCATTGCCCATTCACAGTTTATGTTATTAATTTCTTCATAATAAGTATATGAGAACGATGAGAGGATCATCAATTTTGAATGGGAAGGAATCTTAGAAGTGAGCTGGTGTGACTCCTTTGTTGTACAAAGGAAGAGCCGCCCCGAGAAGTGAAATGATTTGCCTTGTATAGGTGGTAAGTGGGAGGGCTGAGATTCACTGAGCTCCTCTGATTTCAGATCAAGTCCTCTTTCTACTGCCTCTTCTCTAGATCCTCTCATCTCCACTGTCAGAACAATTTGGGGCCTCCTTTTTGTACAGAAACAAATACAGCACACTGAGGAGCTCTGATCCAGGGTTTTTAGCCTGAGGAACATGGATGTCAAATTCTTTTTACAAAATATGGATGTCAATAACCACATTTCTATATAATTGGCTTCCTTTGTGACCCTAGTTTATGTTAAGCATTTAAAAACATGATTTCTGAGAAGGAGGACTTGGGCTTTACCAGTCTGTCCAAGAGTTCCAGGACACAAAAAAGCTGAAGACTCCCCTGAGCTTTCTCAGAGGGCAGCAGAATTGCCCGTTGTCTCAGTGTCCGGGCTCGGTTTTCCACACTCGGAAGGTACCGTGCTCTTATTCCTTTTTTAGGTGAAGGGGAGAAAGGGACCTATATAGGAGTTCATCTGTGATCTATGGTGTGCTAAGGTGGGGCAATGGTCTTGGGCTCTTGAGACCTGCTGGGTGGACCTTGCCCCATCCCTTTCCCTCTCTGGTCCTCGGCTTCCTCATCTGCAAAGGAGGAGCTTTAGATGAGGTACTTCCTCCGATCCCTCCAAGCTCCAACTTGTGCCCTGTCATTCTATCTCCAATAAAACCATAGCCATCTGCCCAGGAACAGAACAGCTCTTACAACACTGAAGGCTACTTGCTTTCAAAGTAAAAGATCTGCAAGTAGAAAAGGAATGAATCAGTAGTCTATTTTCCTAGCAAACATAATGCTTCCATTAAGAGGGCAGCAGAGGAAGTCCCTCTCTCCGTCTGATGAGGTTTTAGAATTCAGCATCTTTTCCACAGCCCGCGGATTTGTCATCCTGAGCTTTCTCAATATCTGCTCTCTGGTTTGAGGTCTTTTCAAAATGTAGCTCAAAAGCAAAAGAGTGAAAGCTGACTTTGGCAGTGGGCTGGTATCACTCAAAGAGTGTCGTCGGGGCCGGTTCCTTTCCTTACTTGTGAAACAGATGGTGTTTTATGCTTAACACAATCACTGCCATTCTCTATCTGTGCCTCCTAACCTTCCCCACCTGTGGGAAACCTAATCAGGCCTTAATGAACATACTTGGAGCTGTCTGGACTCAATTAGTCCCAGTGGGAGCTGCCCTTCAGGTACTGGGCATTCTCTTAAGACTGGGGAACTGCAAAAGACAAGAAACCTTCACACCAGGCCTAATTAAATAAAGATTTGCTTCGACTAAATACATTTTTCTTTCTCTAGAAAGTGGGCAAGATGGAGTATATTAAACTATTTTACCAATACCGACCCCCTTGTCGAGACGG
>NC_058132.1:575613202-575664836 GCF_016433145.1 Gracilinanus agilis
TTACCTCCTTCTTTGTACCATACTCACTTGTATACGTTGTATCCCCTTCCCTCCAGTGGCCAATAAAATCCTCAAAATCTTAGATTTTGACATTTTTCTTCTCTGTATTCCCTAGCACCTAAGATAGTATTTTGAAGTGGAACTGCATAATTGAATTGACAAATATTTCTTAACCAATGTATTCCCTCTTTCCTCTCTTTCTCTGTCTGTCTGTCTGTCTGTCTGTCTGTCTGTCTGTCTGTCTATCATTAGGTTTGTTTTGTTTTCTTCCTGACATCCATGGTCTTTCCTGTTTGACTTCACTGTCTGTTGCCAACCTACTTTTCACCTTCAGCTCATTCTCTTTGCTGTCATATGGAATTTTCACAGGAACGAAACCAGACTCTTCTCTATTTCCGTATGTACCCTGAATTTCTCCAATTCCCTACCTCTACTCACATACTTTTCTGATCCTAGGAGCCTTCCCTTACCTCCAGTGAACATCATTCTCAGCACATTTGCTACCTTTCCCAGAAAGTTGTTTCATATTCCTCCACCTCTACCTAAAGTGGGAGAGAGTGGCATTTCTCTTTCATCTGTTAGCCATTTATCAAGCTTTTTTAAGTACCTAATAAGTGCCAGATACAGGGCTAAATGAAGAGAATACAAAGAAAGTCAAAGACATAGTCCCTTCCTTCATTAAGATCATAATTTAATGAGGGCATTAATGTTTAAATAATTCTATACATATAAGATATATGTGATAGAGGAGTAGAAGAGACCTGCAATAGGTGAAATTTGAGGTGAGTCTTGAAAGAAGACAAGAAATATATAAGGCAGACTTGAGCAGGTAGATCATTCCAGAGACGATAAAATGTCCTGGTTGAAGATGATTAATTTAAATATATATATATATATATATATATACACACACATTAACACACATATGTGCCTCATAAATATGTAAGAACATATCTTATTCCTACTATTAGACTAAAAACTCTTTCAAGTTTAATTAAATTCACTTTAAGAAACACTTATTAAGCCCCCTTAATGAGCAAGGCAAAGGGAGGTATTGTATAGTAGAAAGATTTCAAGATCTGGAGTTAGAGAAAGAAAGAGGTTCAAACACTTCTTCTGACCACTTAACTAGCTGAAATACATTAAGTTTTTTAGCCTCAGGCAATTATCTAAAGAGTATCTATCTACTAAGTTATAGACTTATGTTCCTCCTACTTCATATCAATGCCTCTTATTGAAATACTAGGTTATAGTTTTATTGCATTTTAAAGATTTATAATTAACTTTCCACATAACAACTCTGATACAATGGAAAGGGAATCATTAGACGTGAGTTCAAATCTAGATCTCCCACTTTTTGCTTTTTTGAGTAGATTTGAGTGTTTTTGCTTCTCAGTTTTAATTTCCTCAGTCAATGAAATGAAGGGTTTGGACTAGATACCAACATGAAAGAAGTATAGGTCATATTATCTCTGTATTACAGATGAAGAAACTGGCTTGCCCAGGGGGCCAAACCTTATAAGTGTCAGAGGAAGGATTCAAAAGCAAGTTTGATGACTTCAAGACTGTCCTCTTTCATGAGGCCTTTGCTCTCTGTTTCCCATGTTTCTCCACTAGTAATGACTTCCTCTGAGATGCCTTCCATTTTCACAGATATATGTATGAATATAGAATATAAATATGCACAAATAAACATATATACATATATGTATGTAATATATGTATGTACATCCCATAGGCATGTGTGTATATGTATATACAAATAGATAGAAAAATAGACGGATATATAGATATGGATAGAGACAGACAGTCAGAAAGACAGATAGATATAGATAGACTGACAGATGGATAGAGATAGACAGATTGATAGATAGATAGAGAGAGAGATAGAAAGATATAGATAGGTAGATAGATAAATATAGATAGACAGAAAGATAGATATAGACAAACAGAAAGATAGATAGATAGACAGAACAATATAGACAGACAGAAAGATAGATATAGATAGACAGATAGACAGATAGATAGATATAGATAGATAGATAGTAGACAGAAAGATATAGACAGACAGAAAGATAGATATAGATAGACAGACAGAGAGATACATAGATAGATAGATAGATAGATAGATAGATATAGATAGATAGACAGAAAGATATAGACAGACAGAAAGATAGATATAGACAGACAGATACATAGATAGATACATAGATAGATAGATAGACAGAACGATATAGACAGACAGAAAGATAGATATAGACAGAGAGAGAGATAGATACATAGGTAAATCGATAGATAGACAGATAGACAGATATAGATAGATAGACAGACAGACAGAAAGATATAGACAGACAGAAAGATAGATATAGATAGACAGACAGAGAGATAAATAGATAGATATATAGATACATAGATAGATATATAGATAGACAGAACGGTATAGAAAGATAGATATAGATAGAGAGATAGATACATAGATACATAGATAGATATATACATACATAGATACATAGATAGATACATAGATAAAGGTTTTTGAGTGTGCCTAGTTTGCCCAACATGGAATTCTCTCAGTCCCTGACCACATGTGTGATGTTACTTCCTTTGGTTTCCTGCATCTTTCAATCTGCTGAGACTAAACAGAATTATTGAGAAGGGAAGAATTTCTTTCCCCTCCTCCTGCCCGTGTTCTCTTTCTTTTACTCCATTTTTGGGAAATGGGCCTGGGTGTGTTTGTTTCTGTTATGTATTGTTTGTCCTCAGTTTCAGGTGGTTGATGCGATCCCCAAAGTATTGAGAATTGAAAAACAGTGAGTTTGGAGCCAGGATTGTTGGTGGGTCTAGGCAGCAGCCAGGCAGGCATTCATGGAAGCCCAGAGAAGTCAGAGTACCTGGGACTTGAGTCTAATGTGGATTTGGGACTTGAAAATGAAATTGTACTGTAAGGGAATGGAACAAAACTATGAAAAACATCTTCTTTCCTTGGCCAGGAAATCAAAATGGTACAGGTGGAAAGGGGACGATGCCTCCCAAAATTGGAAGGGACTGTGTATATTTGAGACTAACTTTTGAAGTAAATATTCCTCCTCAAAAGCTTCCATGTTACATATATATTTGTATGTACAAAGTGATTTGCATGCACTTCCATTAGAACATGAACTCCTTGAGAGCAGTCAGATGTGTTTTCTTTTTTGTGTTTCTATACTCCTCAGCCCAACTCCTAACATGGCCATTTCTCAATAAATACCTGTTGACTGATGGACTCAATACTGCCCTCAAGTTATTTTCCTTTCAAATCTCTCCAGAATGTCTCTGGTAAGGCTTGTCCCTTCCACCTCCACTACCTTCAATTATTCAGAAATAGCCCAGGTTTAAACACCAATTATCCTCCACTATAAAATCTATCGCCATTCCTTTTGAAAAGCAAATAGACGACGTATGCTTTGAGCACTCTGCCATGCCACTTAGAAGTCATAGCTGAATCCCTCAGACAGAGAGATCCCAGATAAACCTGGGTTATTTTCAGAGTTCCTAGGAATTCTCGGTGCAGAAACAGTCCCCAGTCCGCATGGCTTTCAAGCTCTCTGACAGGCCTTTCTCCACTTGGCACAATTCAGGGGCTGCTGTCAAAGTCTACCCATCTGCCGTGGTGGGTTCTGTTTGACGTGTGACACAACCTACGGAGACAAGCTCTCTCCAGGACCCCCGTCCTACCACCGAGCAGGCCACTTCCAGGTGGCTGGGCCTGGTTGTCCACTGGTGATTGTCAACATCAAACTGTCAGGTGCTGGGGAGCCCAAGGGGCCACCTTTGACCTTTCTCACTAATCCACCATCACCCATTCATCCCTGTCACTCTGGATCTGTGTAACCATTTCAATGAACATTATCTAACACAACATACCCTTTTCCTGATTTCAGCAGGAAAGGTCTAGATTGGAGCTTGGTCCTAAAAATTTACAGAGTTCCTTTCTACCTCCCTCTTCAATAATTTATTATAATTTTAATAATATTTATTCTTAGTGTTAGATTTCAGGTGACAGATAGATGGACAATCAAGGACAATTTGTTTTTGTTTATAATGAGTGAAAACATTTTTATGTGCTTCCTTTGTATAAAGTGTGTGTATATATATATATATGTATGTGTATAAATATACACACACACACACATATGTGTGTGTGTGTGTGTGTGTGTGTGTGTGTGTGTGTGTGTGTAAATCTCACCAAATGTTTTTCTTTTATTTGTTAACTCTTCCCCTTAAAGCTTTGGACATTCATAACAGTGTGAGCCACAGGTTTATGGGTGGAATGTTTTGTTGCTACATTTTTATTATGCCATTTCAGTCAACACATTTGATGGGGATTTACGACTTACATTTTAAGGAAATATAGACTCATAGATTACCTGAGTTTGGTGTTAACTATCCCCTAGAGTACTGACTATCTGAATTGGGAGAGAGATGTCCAGAGTGCTAAGCAAAGAAGTGGAAGTATTTTTAGAGACCTTCAAGACCTACCCAGAAGTGAACAAGAATCAATATATATAAAAAGTAATCATAGAGCCTTCCTCTGAAGACATCCTATCCAATGGAATCCTTAAACACAGAACGTGGTCTATTAATACTTTTAGGAAGGTCTACAACCTGGGGTGTTGCATTCTATTTGGATCAATATTTCTCATTGTTAGAAAAGTTTTCCATGCATCAATTCTAAATATGCATCTTCACAACTTCAATTCTGATTCTGCTTTCTAGCATCAAGAAGAATAAGTCTTAATTCTCTTTTTATATAATAATCTTACAAGTACTTGAAGAAAGTTAACACTCTACTCTTCCTCCCCCAAAAAATAATTGCTTTTAAGGAAATACATAATTTAATTCTCTCATTTTGTTTTTACAAATTTAAATAATAAGATGGGAAAAGAAAAGTTTTTTTGTCTGTGCAATTAACTATGGTTGATAAGTCTGACAGTATCCCTCTACCCCCCCCCCCCGAACATTTCTCATTTTTTTAAAATTTGTAAAGCATTTTGTACATCTTATTTGATCTTCAAATCATGTCTTGAATCTAAGTTATTTCAATAGACTCCTCTAGAGCATCCCAATCTCAAACTTAAGTTACATTTGCAACAGTAAATATCATCTAAATATATGACAGTCTCATCCCTCTAGTGCAGTGATTTCCAAAGTGGGCACCACTGCCACCTGGCGGATGCTGAAGCAATCCAGGGGAGCGGTGATGGCCAGAGATGCATTTATCTTTCCTATTAATTGCTATTAAAATTTAAAAAAATATTAAGGGGTTAAGTAACATTTTTTTTCTGGAAAGGGGGTGGTAGGCCAAAAAAGTTTAGGAACCACTGCTCCAGTGCCTCTAACTATGTCAGAGTTTTAGAACTTTCCACCAATCTATATCTGTCCACAAATGGTAACATCTTCTCTTCTTCAGCCAGAGAAAGCTACTTTCTAATGAATTCTAATGAATGAAATATAATGATAATGATTTCATTTTTCTCTCAAACCCAATACAATATACATTCCCACAATGCTGCTTTTGCCAAATTAGGGGTTTTCCTTCAATGATACCCATAAAGGTATGTAAAGGATGCATGCCACTCTAGCATCATTGTTTGGAATCTCTATTTTTTTCTGAATCTTAAAGAATTTTCTACTATCTAGAGGACTGACCCTAAAATGCAAATATCCCAGAGAAGTTGATGTTAAGCCTTTACAAAACCTACATGCATGCACTCTATCTCTCTCTCACACACATAGACTCATGCCCACAGAAAACCAAATAAACCTTAATTATCAGTTAACATTTTAGATTAGCTGTAGTGGGAAAGAAAGTAGTGAAAGGTGGGATAAAGAGGTTTGGAGGGATTTGGAGAGATAGACAGACAGACAGATAGACTTAATGGGGAAGTTAAACAACAAGATCCCCAGTGAGTAAAAGTTCCATCTATTTGTTTCATACCATGGTGATTTGAGATTTGTTCAGTTTAATGCCCAGAATTCATCAATGGTTGTTTGAATGATATTCATTTTTTTCTGAAATTAAATGATAAGAATTATGAATATCTATGTATTCTCATCCTCATGTTAAATTAATTCCTATGAAATGTTATTCCCTTCTAAAATTATTGAAAATCACAATCAAAAGAGTAGCCAAACTATGTCATTTTCTTAGATACCACATTGTATTATTGTACATAGTTCATTCCAAATCTCTTTGGTCTTACCATTAATGAAAATTCTCTGGAAAATTTTGAAAGGTCATGATAATAATAAAAATGTTTTAAAGTTATACATATCAAAATATTAATATTTGGAATCTTTCTGTATCAGTGGTATCTCTTAGATAAAATCTTCTATGGAGATGCTTGGATGGATGTAAATGATTGAATATAATCTCTTTAAAGATTAACAAAGTATTCAACTAAATTTGCCCTGTATCAAGCAGTTTTATCTGATTATATCCTCTACCAATTTAGAGCTGCTACTCCCCAATGTCTTTGCTTATTAAATTTAAAATAAATGATTCATTTCAGAGCTACTTTATCTAGTAGGGACACATATATTTTCCATGAATTGTACAAGATAGATAAAAATAACTTTCTGATGCCATGTAAGAAAAAATGAAATAAATACAATTTCTGTCTCTAGAGTTTTAATTCATATCCTACTATTATATATTGTGTTATTTATACATGTATGGTTCATTTTGACTTAATGTTGAATGTGGAGTTAAGACTTGGGTTTTAATCTGCAACTTACTGGTTTTATGACCCCCAAACAGTTGCTAAACCTCTCTTTGGGTTTAGCTTCCTCACTGATAAAGTAGGGAAATTAATATTTTCTTTACCTGATAGCATTGTTACAAGAGACACAAATGGCATGAGGAATTGCAAAATGCTTGGCAAATAATAATCAATTCTGAATATAAATATTCTTACTAGTGGTATCACTGTGGATTCTCATATACCTTTCAGGGATATATACCCATCTATGCGAGTAATATCATTTAGTTCTTAAAAATAAAATATTGGCTTCTCAGCAATTAAAAGATTTATTTTATGCTAAATGTGTGGAAGACTAAGGATATAATGGCATTAGAATATCATAATGTAAGAATCACTCATAGGAATAGATAAATGGATTTTTTTTATTTCCCCAAACCTTTAAATAGAGGACTATTAAGTCCATTACGGTTAATGAAATGCACAAATAATTGAGTTTCATTTTACTTTTCATGGTGAAAAACAAAACAAAACAAAAGAACTTCTCTATGTATCTTGAGGAAGTGAAATCTTTCATTGGGTGGGGAGGGAGGAATATTGGATTTGGATGAAGACTGGCTGGCTCAAATTCGAGTCCTCCAAACTTACTACCTGTAGGACTTCTATCATCCTTGGTCACTTAACTTTGAAGTGGGGCACTTTTGATTATATGACTACAATTTTACAATGGTCCCACCTAGCTGAATTGCTAATGTGACACAATGGCGTCCAACTCAAGTAGAAACTGAGGCCATTAATTCATACCTAAGTATATCTCTGGGCTCCATATTGACTTAGAAAACTACATATTACCATTAGTTCTGTTCTATAGTGATGTTATTTTGTTAAATATTTCTTAATTACATTTTAAGCTCGTTCTGGCCATCTTTGGGAGCTGTCTTAGGCTATGGTGTGCCTGACATCTTGCATTTAGTGTATTAGTAACTTTCCCATTTTATATAATACTTATTATGATAGTTACTTACCTGGCCTTTTTCAGCTTTTATCTTGCAAATTCCTTAAGGGTAAGGGTTAAAACTTTGAGTTGCAAAGTTGGTGACCTATGCACAGAAATAATATTCCTCATTAGGAGTTTCTCCATTTCCTTCAAAAGTTATATCACTGAGAGTTCCCTCTCACACACACACATAATTCTGATCTAGATGCCTTGGAGGAGACATACTTTTAGACAAAGCCCCTGCCACAAAGACATTAAAATTAAGTTTGATGAAGAGAAAACATAATTATCACAGGAATCTCATCTTCCTGCAAGTTGACATCAACTCTTAAATGTTCGGTACTCCACTCTTCCTGACTGGAGAGGGTGGAAGGTGTAATTCAGTGTCACTCCTGGATCCTTCACAAGGAAGGTGTCAAGGATAAATCTGTCTTCATTCATCTCTTGGCTGCACTTTTCTGGACATTGTCATGCCCTTGAGAAGGGCACCTCCCTCACCTGGCTCTACCTTTTCAGCTTCTTTTCATGTATTTTCTTTCCCTTTTAGATTGTGAGCCACAAGGGAAGGGACAGTCATTTGCCTTTCTGTGTATCCCCAAATCTTAGTACTGTACCTGGAACACAGAAGGTACTAATGAATGTTTATTGATGATTGACTACAACACAGATAATGAGAAATGAGTTCTGTAACATGACAATATAAGATTAGGCAGATATTGAAGAGCAAAGACAAAGAGAACTATCCATATGAGGAGAGATCATGGTGGCCTTTTGACTAGAGAATATATATATATATATTATATATATATATAATATATATATATATATGCACTATAGTGCAGGAGGATTTAGTCTGGAACTTGAAGAATTCATAGGCTACAAAAAATTGTGAAGAGAGGATATTTCACATAAGGCTAATATTTCTGCACACAAAGATCATTATTATTATTATATTGTCATAATATTATTATATTATAGTATAAGTATATTATATTATTATTATATTAATTATAGATAGTGCCAAACTTTTGATGTTAGTATCTAATATAACACCATGATTTGGTCAAATTTTCTGGTTTGTTTTTAGATACAAAGCTGTCCTTGGAAGTAGTACTCAAGTAGTTAATATAAAAAGTGACCATTGAGGATATGGCAAATACTACATAAAATATCAAATGAAATTAAGATGTAAAACAATATTCCCGATGCATATTTGGTTACTGAAAATGCACAAAGGCCAGAACAGTATTATCTCTGAGGATTCAGAAACAACATATCAGCTAGTTAGTGAGTATTTCACTCAAAGAGAATTTTTCATGTTCAATTATCTGTAACGCTAGTTCTATCTTTTGGGAATGGAAATTTATTGTCTACATTTTGGCATGTGGCAAAGCAGTAAGATTCATTCCGGGACATAGACAAATGAGGTTTCTTTTTAGGACAGTGAGAGGAATAAAAACAAAAATACTTTCTGAGTTTATTTTATAGAAAGGGATGCTTATTGTCTTACCTCTGGTACAAAAATGGTTAGTTTATTGCATTTTCTGTGGAAAGATATGATTTAAACATTAGCCTGACATTGTAGCTACTCCAAAAAGTTATTTCAATGTGACTGCAAGTGATACAGATTTGGAGTTTATAGAACTATTTCAATAATCAACATATAACAAACACTGATTGAATACATTACTAAAAATCACTGTACTAAATGCTTAAGGGGATACAAAGATGAATAAGACAAAGTTTCAGTTCATGAGTAGGTTGGTATTACAATCTTTTAATTTGAAATTTTAAATGTAATTTATTTTACATTCTTCTTTTACATTAGTAGACTAAAAAAGTGCTACAATTAAATATACAGATAATTGGGGTCAAAATGGGGAAAAGAACCAGACTATAATTATATTATATCTTATTTCCATTTGTTGATCCTGAGTGACCCAGATTGCCTGCAGTGATTAAATTAATTGGATGATATTTGAGCTCTTGATTTCACTTTGCCATTATAGCTAGAAGGAATCTTAGAGTTCTGTAGAATAAGAGAAATAGATCCTATATTATGTTCATGAGTGCTAATGAACATCATTTGAGGGGTTAAAATTATATCTCAAAGACATCTTCTTTCCTCAACAAAATGAAATATGACAGTGTACGGAACTTGGATCTACAAAGAGAACTCTCATCTTCTGCATTCATATTTGCTAATAGAAAAAATAATAATCAGATCTACGGGAAAGCTGATTTTACTTTTCTTAAAAGAGAAAATACAAAAATCTGATGTTACCGACATAAGTATAGAGAAAGATTTCTTAATTTTCTGGAGACATTGGGAAGATGTCATAAGAAGTATTTGGGGATCTCATTCTCTGATGTTAACTATGAACAAGCTAAAAGGTTGGAAAAAGAATGAGGCTAAAATATATACATATATATTCTACAACTACTATTACCTGAAATTTATGACACATAATATTTCATGTTTGGGGTTAGGATCTATTATTATTTCCATTTAATAGATGAAGAAACTGAGGTTCATAGTACTTAAGGGATTTACTTAGGGTGACCTATTTACAAAGTGCCTGATAGAGAAATCAAACTCAGTTCTTTGTGACTCAAAGGCCAACATCCTACCCATTATACCTTTCAAGAGCTACATATTTGATTGTGTGATTCCTTCAGGTATTGATTCCTCAATTGCAAACAACAAAAAAGGGACTGTTAGAAACATTCCACCTCTCAGACAATGGAGGATTTGGAAGGAGATGGCATGGAAGCTAAGGAATTTTGACATTTAAGATTTGGTTTTAGAAAAACAGATTTTTTTATATCACATCTTTTCCTATCTTTCATCTCCACCTGTTTTCTGGATTTAATACAGTAAATTATCCTTTAGTATGAACCTATTCTGCACAGTTCCAAGATGATGAACTTGTTAAAAATGGATACTATGGAGACCAAATTCATATTGCCTCCATATAGTCTTCTTTACAAGCTAAATACCCTTAGTTTATTTAACCAATCATCATATGTTGTGGACTCAAGATTCTTCATTATTCTGGTTGCCTTGTATTCTAGCTTAATAACGACACTTACTAATATGGTCTTCAGAGCAGAACATCTGACTCCAGATATGTTCTAACCCTGGAAATATTGCCTTCTCATTCCTGGAAACTATATTTCTCTTAATACAAACCTGTATCTAATTACCATCTTGGTTGTTTTACAGACAGTAGTGGGGCATCTTGGTGACATGGTTAATAGAACATTGTTCTTAGAGTTAGGAAGACCTGAGTTCAAATCTAGCCTCAGACATTTACTAGTTGTATGACCTGAGAGAGTTATTTAACCACATTTTCATCAATTTCCTCATCTATAAAGTGGGCTATGGAAGGAAATGATATCTTTGCCAAGAAAACCCCAAATGAAATGGATTCACAAAGAATTAGTTGGACATGATTGAAACAACTGAATATATAGCTAACTTATTGGGAATGATATTCATTAAATCGTCTCATATTGCTTCTTTTTAAATTAAAACTCATATCTTAATATGCTTATATTTTGAAATATATATTTTTAACTTAATATAAAACTTCAGCATAATCCCAATAAATTTTGTCTTACTAATTTAGCCTGATGCCCTCGCTTCTCAAGATCTTTTTGAATTTTGTGACTTAATTCTTGCAAAGTTGTATTATGTACAGATTTGAAAAGTATGTCATCTGTGTAGCATTATTCAAGTCATTGATAGAAATACTGAACTGCGAAAAGCCAATACATAACCTAGAATTATTACATCAAAGGCCTCTTTCCAAGATGATATTGATTCATTAACTATTGCTCTTTGAGTCTAGTCATTTGACTATTTTCAAATACATTAAGTTGCAAAGTAATCTAGACTATTTCTTCCTCTTTTCCTCACAAGAAGGGCATCAGATATTTTATTTTGAAATACATTTTTTGAATACTTGACTTCCTTAATGTCCCCAGGCTTAAAGTACAGAAGCTATAAATGGGCCTTATCTTACTTCACCTTAGTAATAGATTCTTCTACCTACTGCATTTCTAACCTGGGTCACTTTGACTCTCTTTAGGCTCTCATATTCTCGTTTCAAACATCCCCGGATTTTTATCATATGTCTGATGGGCTTAATGCAGAAACCTAATCATCTTAGTCTATAATAGTTCAGAAAAGCTCAGATCAAGAAATCTGTCTCCCTCAGACTCCACAGTAGCACTGGTTGATTACAAGTGTGTGTCAAAACATCTGGCATCAAATGTTTTTCTAAAATATATTAAAATACTTAATTCTTATTCTTATGACCTATTACTATTTTTGGTAAACCATTTTGATAAAACTTTGTTAAAAAATAAATAATAGGAAATAATATTTGTCCATAAGGACCTGTTCATCTGAAGCCATGTTGACTCTTCACAATCATTGTATCCTTTTTGATATTTTTGCTAAACATTTTAAAATGAGTCTTAGAAACTAAAGGAATCAAAGTCAATATCTTTGGCTCAAGTTTGTAGTTCTTTGTAAAATGTATGCTTCTCCAGGACTATGTCATGTTTTCTACTCATGCAAGTTATCTCACTGATGGAAATTCAGTAATTCTCATTTATCAGTTTTTGTTTTCATATATGAAGAGTGTGAGAAGGGAATTCACCTCCCTTTGTTTTAATTTAATCAATCAATGACTTGAAATTCTCCTCCCTTTATTTTAATTGAATCAATCAGGGACCTAAAGGTCCTTTCCCATTTACATACTCACAGTGAAAGGAAGTTGAAACCAAGGAGACAGAAAATTGATCCCATAAGCACTGCCCCCCTGGATGGTGCCAGGAAAATTAAGGAACTATGATTGGTTCCTGAGATGGGAGAGCTAGTGGGCAGAGAAAACTGCATATAAAGGCAAACCTGAGGGTCTGGAGGACATTTTCTTTCTCTGGCTCTGGCAGTGGTGGCTCTTGCTGAAGGGACATTCTTGCTCTGGTGACTCTGAAGAGAGTCTTGCATACTTCTAGGTGGAGATTGGAAACCTGTTGATGGGGAACTTCATTTCATCAGAACTACACATAGGGTGGTAGGCTAGGCAACCCTCTATCTCTTTCCTACATTTCCCTCTCTTACTATCTCTAATTTGATGTAATAAAGCTGCTAAAGCCTCATAATTTAATTTTAATTATTACAGAATGTAGGGTCATTTGGGTCCAACAACCTGAATTTAACCAAGATACCAGCTGCCTAGGCATCCTAACTTCAGGTGATGTTAATGATTAACTTAATACAAACAAGGAATTATAAAAGAAGGCTTAATACATTTATAAAGATAGAATTATTAAACATGGGGGAAGCTAAGTGGCTCAGTGAATTGAAAGCCATGACTAGAACTGGGAAGTTCTCAATTTAAATTTGACCTCAGACACTTAGCAGAGTGTCCCTGGGCAAGTCATTTAACTTGCATTACCTAGTTCTTACCATTCTTCTGTCTTGGAATCAGAGCACAGTATTGATTCTAAGATGGAAGGTAAGGGTTTTTATATAAAAAAAAACTTTAAAAGGATGTCCTATATTCTTAAGGAGCTTATAATATATTAAGAGAGACAATATGTAAGCAAAGCAAACTACATAAGGAATTAATAGAAAATTATTAGACTTAAGGTAATCATTATAATTAACAGGACTTGGGGAAGGTTCCCAATAAAAGATGTGATTTAAAGGAAGAGATCAATAGATGGATTAGAAGAGGGAGAGGAGTAGTCTAGGCACGGGACAGTCAGAGAAAATGCCCAGAGTAGAGAGATGGAATACCTCAGTTTTGGAATAGCCAGGAGGCTAGTGTCACTGGATCTAAGAGATTCCAAGATATGGTGTGTAAGAAGATTGGAAAAGTAGGAGAAAGCAAGGCTATTTTCATTTTAATTTCAGCCCTACAATAGTTGACCAGGATCTTTCTTTTTCTTTATTTTAATCTCTGGAGATGAACCTCAGAGGTAACAAATGTGGCCAGTGAAGGGTAGAGAGCCTGATAGATGTAAGAATGCCATAGTAAATGATTGAATGTTAGTCGGAATTACAAAATGAAGTGAGGTAAATTAAGTCATTGATTAGAAAACCTGCTTCTCCCTGGAGAAAGCAAAAATCAGAAATGGGCTTTCCTGTGAGGGTCACTCAGCTCAGAACTAAAACAACTTATGGTTAGTGTCCATGAGAAAGTGATTCCCTTACTGACAAGGGCACCAGTATAGCATAAGATATAAAATGGAATGTCCTGTACCCCAGGCTAATGATGAATTTGGCTTCTAGATGATGAGGTTTCCTTGCTTCATCAAGGTTATGTCTCCCTAATAGACTTTGTTTGCTTTGTATCTTGCACCCTATAAAAACTGCATTATAATTTCAGTCCGGCACAACTTTCACTAAGAATGTCTGCCCTTGCCAGTCGTTTCATTTATTAATCAGTAGATAAATAAATATTGGTTCCATTAATTTGAACTTCTGGGTATCCGGACTCACTTTATGAAGTGCCCCAATTCATAAAAACTTTTAAATGTGAGGAATGTATGTTAATGCACAAAACAAAGAAGCCTTTGAGCTCTAGCTCTCTATGTAGTAAGCACATTTCAGAAGCATCACCTAATTCCCACCTGGCTTATACTCTTAGATGTTTTGGGACTTCATCCTTGAAATCCAGCTATTAAAAAATCTCCAGCTATACCACAGGACCTCTTAAAAACCAGGTAATATATTTATATACTTCGCCATGATCTACTGAACAGATACAGATGCTCTTAATCTCTTTATAAAATTTATAATAGTTATCAATTCCATATTAATTAAATCAATATTTTGTTTTCCAGTTCAAAGGTTACTCTCCTTGGCAAAATAAACAGAAACAAAATATGAAGCAACTCTGTTTTCTCTCTTTTGTCTTTTATTATTTCTGTCACCTCGAATAGTAGTCCTAAACTTCCTTTGATCTTCCTCTTTTCCTCTTTCAATATATAGATATAGACAGACATAGGTATACATGCAATGTAAACATAGATATACATATATATATATATAAATTCAAATAAATATATGCATATGTGCACTTATATACATATTGTAATCACAGAAATTTGTCCAATCTACAATAAACACATACATACAGATATATGTACCACTGACAACCTCCTGGTTATAATGCTACATCTATCAGTAATAGATATATGTGTGTATATACATGACACACATATATGTTTAGTGAATGTAAGAAGGAGATCAAAAGATATATAGAGAACTGTTTGGGATAGAGGAAATAAAAGACAACTGTGAAAACAAAGTTTCTTTATTTTTATTTTGCTTTTTTTTCTCATATGTAAGTATGTGTATATATCTAATTTCTATATCTGTCTCTATTTTTTTTAAACAGCTTGTTTCATTATCTTATCTTTCCTGACCAGCTTCAGTTCATTCTAATCTTTAGCATTTGGATACAATTCATATAGAAATATGGCATAGTTTTGCATTAATTCTTTCTTGCTTATCCTTACTTTCATGTTTTCAAAATAACTGCAGATTTTAAGTTATCTCTATTATCTATGCATCCATGTTAGTCTCTTCAGAAAGCTTCCATTTACCCTCTATGTATTCTAAATTGCATTTTTCAAATTGTCTTTTCCCTCCTGGGGCAACTTACTCCTCTAAAGTATTAGTCCATGGGATGTTTTCTGTTTTTCGTATGAATCCTTTATGGTATACTTTCTCCAGATTGAGAGTATTTTTGTCTTGGTCTGGTGGCCCCTTCTTTGTCAAAAATTGAAAAGGATAGTAGTCATTTAACCCTAAGGTTACTGTCATTTCTACCCTACTCACCAGGCACTCCTAGTTAATGATGAGATTCTGAGTAGAAGTACCTTGTACCGGATCTTCTACCTTTTGGAGCATAAATGTATCATTATAGCAAATTAAGTAGTTATTAACTGCTATGGTTTCTGGTTACTTATGGTAATTTCAGGTAACACTGCCCTGTTTTGCTCAGATACCTGTCTTTGTCCTCTATAATTGTGAAGTGTGATAATAAAATAATAACAGTTCCTTAAAAGTTTGTAAAACTCTTTCCATGTTTTATCTCATTGATCTTCACAATGATTCTACTAGGTAGGTCCTAAGACTCCCATTTTATACATCAAGAAATGGAGACTAGAAGAAAGTCAATGAATTGCCAAGTTTCTAACTCTCTGAAGAAGGAACTAGACTCACATCATGACTCTAACTCCAGTATTTTTTCCACTACATTTATATAATATAGTACAGTCTAGTACGATAGACAGTTTTCATATTGCTATGAATATCTTCTTAATGTGCCTTTGAGTATTTTTGTGAGAAAGATTATTATTTAGTTATTAGCTTAGTATTAGTATTAGACCTAACAGGAAGGGCTGGAGAATTCCACATGGAATGGGGAAGCAAGAAGTGGCTTTCTCTCTCTCTGAGAAAGACTCCATGGTGGTTGGGACAAGCAGTAACTGACCCTGGAAGACCTCAAAGCTAGTGGAGCTGCACCCTGATTCCCTGGGATCTTGGAGTGTGGTGAAGGTTGGAAGCAGAGGACATCAATCCTGCATGACAGCACTGAGTAGGGAGTGATCTGTGATCTGGTGGACAGCTTGCAGACTTCCTCTCCCTACTGGGCTACTATCCAATGTACTGAATCTGGTGGTATTTCTTTGCATCTCCCAGAGGAATCTTTGAAGGCCTTTCCATTGCTTTTCTTAGATTCTAGCAGTACAGAGGATGACTTAGGTACTATCTATCCAATACCTGAGGATATTCCTAAGGACTTGTGGTCAAGATCATCCACAGATGTTGGGTTGCTAAAATCAGCTACTCCAGTCAGGGTGAGGACAAAAGAAGGACCAGTTCCTTGTGTGGCTCAATATTCCTTGACTAAGGAGGCAATAGATGGTATACAGCCGATTATTGAGTCCCTAATCCAACAAAGGATAATAATACCATGCTTTTCTGAGTACAATACACTGATTTTGCCTATAAAGAAACCAAAACTGAATTTTAATAGCGTATACTGTTTTTGAGCATATAATCCTGGCAAATCATCTATAGAAATGTATTTGAAACTACATGCGGTATATCCTATGTCTGTGTTGATGAACCTATGGCATGTGTGCCTGAGGAGGTTGCTTCCCTCCCCTTCCCCAGGTGCCTGAGGACATTTCTCACATCACCACCACTCCCTGCCTTTTCCCAGCAGCCCAATGGGGTGCTTCCTCTCTCCTTGTCTGAGGTAAGGCAGGAGGCTCACATGCAGTTTGAGGGTTGCATTTTGGGCACTATGTCTCCAAAAGGTTTACCATCATCATCCTAGGTCCTTTATTTATATAACTTATTCTGTTGTCAGTGTATTATTTATGTTCAAATTTGTGAGGCTATAGTTAGAAGCCATATCAGGATTGCTATAAGAAATATATTTTTTCCTAATAGTTCCTTGTGAATAAAATTGGTTCTATTTAGTCCAACCAACATTTATTGAGGCATTTTGCTTGAGGAGAAACAAAAAGATGAGAAATTATAATCTCCACATACATGAAGTTTACATTCTATTAGGAGGATATGAGAAATGTATACAAGTAACTCTCATACAAATTGGAATGTGATTAAATATACAAGAGGCATTAGAATGGCAAGATAAGTGATAGTGGAATGATTTCAAGCTGATAGCTAGCATTTATATGAGACTTTAAGGTTTACAAAATTCTAAGTTTTGTCTCCTTGAATTCTCAGTCTTATGAAATAGGTATTATCTCCTTATTACAGATGAGAAAAACTAAAAATCATTAAATGACTTGCTGAAAGTAATATACACATGAGGCAGGATTTGAAAACAAGTTGTTTTTTTTTCTTTTTCTTCTTTTTTAATCCTCATTTAAAAAATTTCATTATCATGCAAAACACACTTCCATATTGTTCATTGTCGTAAAAGCACAGTCATACAAAACCAAAACCCCAAATAAAACTGTAAGTACACAGATGTGAAAGATAGTATCCTTTGATCTGCATCCATCTGATTCCAGGTTTTTTCCCTCTGGATGGGTAGCATTCTCCATCATAAATCTTTCAGGATTATCCCAAATGGTTGCATTGCTGAAAGTAGCCAAGTTTTCAGAGTTGATCATTGTGCAATATTGCTGTTAATGTTCTTCCAAGTCTGCTTATTTCACTCTGCATCAATTCATGCAGATCTTTCCAGTTTTTTCTGACATCATCTTGCTTGTCATTTCTTAGAGCACAATAGTATTCCATCACTAATATGAACCACAATTTGTTTAACCATTCCCCAATTGAAGGACTTCCTCTCAATTTCCAGTTCTTTACTACCACAAAAAAAGAGCTATTATGAATATTTTTATACAAGTAGGTCCTTCCTCCTTTTTCATTATCTCTTTGGCATATAGATCCAATAGTGGTATTACAGGATCAAAGGATATGCACAGTTTTATAATACTTTGGGCATTGTTTCAAATTGTCCTCCAGAATGGTTGAATCAGTTCACAACTCCACCAACAATGCAGTAGTGTCCCAGTGTTGCCATATTCCTCCCAACATTTATCACTAGCCAATCTGATAGGTATAAGATACTAACTCAGCATTATTGTTTTAATTTTAATTCCTCTAATTAAGAGTAATTTAGAATTTTTTCATATGATTATTGATGTCTTTGATTTCTTCAACTGAAAATCACTATGCATATCCTTTGATAATTTTTTTAATTGGGGAATGACTTATGTTCTTATGAGTTTGAGTTAGTTCTCTACAGATTTGAGAAATTAATCTATCAGAAAATTGTTATGAAAAAAATTTCAGAGTTTGTTGTTTTCTAATTTTGGTTACATTAATTTTTGTTTAATTTGATATAATAAAAAATTTCATTTTATATCTTAAACTGTTGTCTCTCTCTTGTTTGGTCATAAGTTCTTCCCTTCTTAAAAGATCAACCAGGTAAACTATTCTATGCTTTCCTAATTTTTAGTTATGGGCCACTCTTTATATCTAAATAATATACCCATTTTGACCTAATTATGTTATAGAAATATATATATACAGGTCTTTCTGACTCCATGACCATAAATTTTATCCACCATTGAAACTAACTGCCTAGTCAGGTTAGAAAGGTAAGAAATACATGAAGGATTTATTGTCTGAATTGAGACTTGCAAGAGGAAACTTACCTCAGCAATCAGTATAAAATTGTTCTAGACATGCTCTGGGTACACATTAAGTACATAGAAACAGGAAAGAGAAGAAACATGTCCTGAAAAAACACAGAACCACTAAAGTTATTACAAAAAACAAGTCTTTCATTAGGACAAGAGAGACAGAGTACATGGCACCACCACACAGAATCATAAACATACACCACACAGAGCCAATCTCTGGGACTCTGGGAGCAATGTCTCTAGGAAAATCCATCCAAAATGGTAATATCTATAATGGGAATTTCCATCATAGGACCTTCCAAGGAACTGAAGAACTTGGGGTCTTATATATACTTTGGGAAATAAAGGAAAGGAAGGATAACTGACAAGGAGGTTAGGGAAGGAGGCTTCCAGCAAGAGGCTAGAATAACTGGGATAGTCCTAGATACAATGAGAGAAACACTTTTTAATTAATTAATTAGCTAATTAATTAATTTAGACTATTTTTCCATGGTTATATAATTCATGTTCTTTTCCTCCCTTTCCCCCTTCCATAGCCAATGAGTAATTCCACTGAGTTTTACATGTATCATTGATCAAAACCTATTTCTATATTATTTATATTTGCAATAGAGTCATCATTTAGAGTCTACATCAATGGGAGAAACTTCTAAGGCAAAAGCTTACTTTAAATTATATATACTAATTTTATCTAGGATGAGATCACTAGTTACTTGAAGGTTTATTTTTCAGTCTAAGACAAGCATCAGTCTGGGAATTCCTTAAAGTTCTCAAGGAACAAAGATAAATTTGAGGGTTTCATGAAACAAGGTTATAATTAGGAATTAATCCATTTTGGTAAAATCATGAACTGTATGAAGGGGAATAGAAAAAAATAAAGTTAAATAGTAGTTTAACCTAGAGTAGATGAGTACCTTGTTCTTCATATTTAATTCAAAAGTCAATGGAAAACCACCAAATATTTTTGAGTAAGGATGAAAACAATCACATATAGGATTTTGGAAGATTACTTTGGAATCAAAATATGAAGAATGGGCTAGAGTGGGTAGAGATTAGAGGCAGAAAGGTATTTAATATATTATTATATTATATTTGAGAAGGGAGGTAATGAATGGAACATTGCAGTTGGATTAGAGGTTAGCACTAGAGAAGGGGAAAAGAAGAAAAGATGAAGACTAGTGGGTGGTTCCCATCTTATTAGAAGAGTAAACCAAGGAATAAATCAATCAACTTTTATTAAGCACAAATAGCATGAAGATACAATGTGAAAAGAAAGGAAATTAGGACCTGAAAATATCAGAGCTTGAGGTTTAATGAAGTTCACCATACCTGGAAATCATTTTAACCTAGATCACTTCAGCTTTAAATTCACATCGTTTTAGCCCTTGTAACTCCTTTATGTGACTTGATCTTTAACCACATCATTCCTTAAACTGGAACTGTGGGTTGGGAATAGATTTTTTTTCAAATCGAATTGTAAACCTGGCCCTCTGTTGAATTCCTTTTGTTTCATGTTCACTTTTTATTCTTTTAAATTTGTATAAGTATTACCTATCAAGTTTAAGTCAATCATTTCTTCATTTCTTTCCAGGCTGTATGTCTCTTAACTTCTCCATCATGTCCCTAAGTATGTATCTTCTTCTCTACCTCCACCTCTACCTCTTCAGGTTTCTTTTATGTGTTGTTTTTCCCATTAGAATGTAAGCTCCTTCAGGGCAGGAGTTGTCTTTATTTTTTTGCTTGTATTCCCTGTACTTAGGTGCTTGGAAGATTGGAATCACTTCCATGTTAATTGCCTGACAATGACTAATCACTAAATGCACCAAAGATGGTTGACAACTGAGTCAGGAAAGTCATTCACCAAAATATCTGATGAACTAAATTTTGAAAGGAACAAAGAATTTTAAGAAACAGAGAATACATTTCAGGAATGGGAGGCTGAGAATGACAATGTATGGAGAATGGAGATGTATAATAAAGCTCCTAGGGGAAGATGAGGCAAATTTTTGAAGAAAAATGAAGTTATCACATGAGAGAGGATGAAATGGGGATTACATTGGAGCTTTGAAATTTTTTGAGTAAAAAAAGAAACATTGTATAGAATGTAGCTATTTTTCATGGGATCATAGACTAATTGGATTTTAGCATCCAAGGGATTTTTAGGAAACTAAATTCCATATTTTATAAATGAGAAAGGAAGGGCCAAAAAGAAAGGAGATGATTTTCCCAGGGTTGCCAATGATTTCTGACTCCATTCAGTGCTCTTTAACCACACCATTTGTTAAGCTAGGATTGTGAGTTGGGAATAGAAGATTTTTTTTTCATATCTTACTGCAAACCTGGATCTCTGTCATTCCATTTTGTTTAGTGTCCGTTTTATATTCTTCTAGATTTATATTAGTATTAACTATCAAGTCAAAATTTGGTTAACCTAACTCCTGAACCTACAAAGAGCTTGGTTTCTCATCCCGAGGACTAAGGAGGTCAGATTTCTTTATAGCTTCTTTCTGCAGAGAAGACAGAAAATCTGGGAAATCCAAATTGTAACAGGCAGATTCAGCTTCCCTATTAAGAAACTAATACCCATGACCCTCTGCACCAATATATTCTCTCCCCAAACGTTGGTTTTCCATCAGCCTAGTGAAAAGACAGCTGTCAGGCTCACAGTCTCATGAAATGATACACTTACCAGAGATTGACACGAGGGATTTTTGTAGTTTGACCAATCAGTTCCCTAAAAATGGAACTATTGCCTTCCTCTTTACCACATATTAAGGTAAAAGCTTCATGGAATTGCCCGCAGTGTTGCAGACATGTTTAATAAAAGGACTCACTTTTGTTTATGCCGAAGAGTTGTTGCAATGACAGACTTTATCAGCGAACTTTTGATTTTACTCTCCAATAGGTACCTGCCACCTTAGCCTCGTCACCTTAGATGAATCAAGGCAGTTGTTTCTCAGGAGAGTAACTTGGTTCTATGTCACACCTGAGGATGAAAAAAAAATAAGGACCCTTGGGAAAGCAAACCACTCACCGGCTTCCCGGGTCTATGATGAAAACACTGATGAGTGTAGAGCAACTGTGACATTAATACATTATATATGTTTGCAGCATCTTGCTGTCTGGGCAGAAAAAAGAGAAGTTGACCTGTGCACATTTCTGATCCTTATTCTAGGTTTCAAGTTAAGTTGAAATCTTGTTAGAGCTAAACCTACACACGGATCATCCAACTCACAAATCATGGTGTGTGCAAGGCAGCATCACTTTAAAAAAAAAAAGGGTGAAGCTTAATCTCAATGAGCTACTTAAGCAATTATAAAGGAATCCATTCAAATCTCTAAATTCCTTTTTATTAAATTTGCCTATGGCACTACAATGCCAGAGAAGCCAAACTGCAGGATAAGGAATCTGAAGTTATTAGCATAATGTCTCAGTTGAATGCTGATAAATAGGAAATAAGAGCAGCTGCCCAAAATGTTTATTGTTATAGTTAAAAATGATTTGTAGTACTTTTGGCCTTTAAGGAATAGAGGCAGCTAACGTAAGGGAGTTTAAAATGTTTATCACAGTTCTCTTGCCATCAAACTTGGATAGGGGGAAAACAACAGCTATCACACAGTCACAGAAAGTGCTAGGTGGGGGGATAATGATAGAACGGGTAATCGGAGATTTCTACCAATCTTGGAGACCAAGACACACACTATATGACTTTGGAGGCTTCCTTTTCAGATATAGCTAGAAGACTTTAGCAAATTGTCTGAAAAGAAAACTCTTAACTGTTAAATATGTTTTAAATCTTCTTATATTAGCTGCCTGTATGTAATCCAGAAGACCAATAAGAACTATTTTATAGGCTTTTTAACCTAGAGGTAGTGGATTCAAGATGCAGAAGGAAACATACATTGTAAGATATGGACCAAATGGAATGTGGAACATATTTTTCTTTGCTATGTATATTTGTTTAAGAGTTCTGACTTTTTTTTCTTTTAAACTGAAGAATGGGATGAAGGGAAAATAAATTATTTTAAATTGAAAAACAATAAATAACAATTAAGAAGGATGAGGAAAGAAAAATATGTTCACATTTAAGAGCACTTTAACGAAAATCTGAAAATTGCAGCAACTTTTAATAACAAAAATATAAACCTCAAAAATAATCTTCATTCAACTTAGTTAAAAACACTTATTAACCATATTAAGTATGAGGAACAATTGTATGGGTGGAGTACACAATAATAAAAACAAACAGTCTGCCTTAAAGGAACCCACTCTTCTGAACTGTTTTATTTGGAGATTCCAATATTTGTTCCTTTTGATATTGATAAATCTTTTTTTTTTCCTTAGTAACATTTCTTCTTCAAGGGACTAAGGTTTAGACAACTTAATCCATCTCTCAAACTCCACTAGAATTTGCTAAAAATTCAAGTGCAGATTTCAGTGTACATGAATTAAATTTTGTTCATCTGATGCCTTAGAGTGTCTCTAAGAAAAGTTTTATGCTTTTTTGCTCTGTATTTCGGTTCATAATCTTCAAAGATTCATGCAAATTATTTGTTTTACCACAGGTGGTTACTGACATTATGTAAATACTATGCTCTGGTGAATAATAAGGATTTATTTTCTTACAAAACTTGCTCTCCTAAATCCCTTTTTTTAAGGATAAGACAATTTTGAAAGTAACTAAGTGGTGTAGTGGATATGGCATTGGTCATAGAAGCAAAAAGGTCTCAGAATAAATTGGCCTAATTTCCCCATTGAACCCGAGAAAGTTACTTGACTTTTGTCAGCTTCAGCTTACTCATTTTTAAAATGAAGTAAAAACTAGCAACTAAATCACAGGGTTATTTTGGGAATATAAAATAGTTAATAATAGTAAAGGGCTTTGCAAAAATTTAAGTTGTATTTAAATGGTAGCTATTATTGCTTAAATAAATTTTTATTTTATTTTATTTTGTATGTTTATTTAATTTGGAGGGTATGCTTCTTTAAATAGAAATGAGAAAACTAAATGGAGTAAGAGAAGACAAAAAGAAATATGAGATTCATTTCTGAGTTAACTAAATCTAAAAATGAAATTTGACTTAAAAAGCAGCTCTTGGCTATAAGCAACGGTATGATTTAACTAACAAACTAACTAACACAAACTGGATCATATTACACAAAGGCTAATATACACCTCTGTACTCTGTACTATATATTGCATATTTGCAATATAGGGTCTATTCTACCATCAATACCTAAGCATTATTCAATATATAAGCATAACTTAATGTCAATGAAAGTTACTCAACTGCAACAGTGGGAAAATAGAACCACAAATGTTCATCTTATTCAGCCTCAAGCATGAATGTGCATAGAGTCCAGTCAGCAAATTCCCAGGGAGAAATGAAGAGACCTTTAGCAACATTTGATATATTTATAAAAAGAATAATGTTAATATCTGCATGTTAATGTCAATCTATATCACTATTATGTTTATACTATTTTCTCATAACACTTTATGAAAATAATAAGTATTCAAAGATTTTTAAATGCTGAATATGTTAAAACTTTTAACTATTTTTTTCCCTAAAAAGTGATTCAAATCATGGAGTCAGAGGGAAAGGGGAAAGCCAAAAAATGGTAAGTAATATTAGGATTGGTTAAATACTCAGTCAAATAATGAACAACTTAATTCCTAAGAAAAAACAATGAAAGTCTTTTCTTAGGAACTCAGGGGATATTAAACATTGCAATCATATTGGAAACTTGATAGAACTAAGTGTCTAGGTAGATATAGGCACAATGAATCAAAGAGCTAAGTAAATATTTAATGAAAAGAATAAATTCAAGCAATAAAATATCCAGGAGTTTGGGAAAATCATTGATGGTTTTAGTAATCATAAATGTGCTATACCAGTGTTGGTGAACCTATGGCACAGATACCAAAGATGGCCCATAGAGTGCTCTCTGTGGGCATGTACATCACCCTATCATGCACCCCCTCCCATCCCTGTTCATTACAAGAAAGGCGAAGGGATTCAGGGGAGCTGCTCATTACCCCTCTCCACCACTCCTGACAGCATTTTTTATATCCTTCTCCCTTCTGCCCAGCAACCCAATGGGAGTGCTTTTCCCCTCCCTTGTGTGGTGTAAGGGTGAGGGCCGAGTATGGCACCCATGCTGTGGAGTGAGGGTAAGGTGTGGCATGACACTCTGTCTCTAAAAGGTTCACCATCACTTTCCTATAAAATGCATATACTTCATATACTAATTTCAAAACACTGTAGGGAGTTGGAGGTAGGGAGGCTGAAGAGGTCAAGGTTTTTCATCTGAAAATTAATGAAGCATAGCTTGAAAAAAGAATAGTGAACATGTGAAAAAATATGAATTAGGGGGACGAGAAAATAAGGTTTGGGTGGCATCTTTGCTATAAGTTTCTACTTGTGTGATCTTACACATATCGAAGAATCACAGAAAGTCAGAATTGGAAATTACATCTGAGACTATTAAGTATTCTCTGCCTCTATCTCTGTCTCTGTCTGTCTCTCTCTCACAAGTATTTTGTATATATAAGTGTGTTTGTGTGAGTTTATTTTCAGGCAACCTTTTGTTTCTCATGAACCTTAGCTATTGAAGATTCAGAAAGTTCTTGCCAAAGTCTTTGGAATTATCAAGTTGCTTAATTATCAGAAACAGATACAATTTAAAAATTTGAAATGATATTAAAGAAATGCATTGCCACATACTTCTATATTCTAGGGATCTCGGGCCATTGGTGCCTGAACAAAAGCTGAAAGTTCTTGTTATACCTCCCATTAGGATGTGACCTCTTGGAGACCAGGTACACTTTTACTTTTTTATCTGTATTCTTGGCCCTTAGCATGATGCTTTGCATACAAGGAATCATTCTTTCATCTATTCATTAGATGAAAATTTATATGATTTTTTAGTTGAATCAAGTGTTACATGTATATATCTATACATATATATACATGGGCACAAAAATGTATATGCAATATGTGTGTAAGTGCTACATACAAACACATATATATGTCTTATTTTTTCAGTTTCTTCACTTAGAAATTACTTTCTTAGTTGCTTATTGTACTCCTCAACACAATTCACAGATTTGTAGCAAGGATCAAATGAAATCTTATGTGGCAATGTCAGCAAATAATTCAATTTAATGATCATAGAAACCTTTAGCTAATGAATGAAAAGAGCATTTTCTATGTGAAAAGCAGTATACTACGTATTGAGGATAAAAAAGGAAAACTAGTTCTGTTCTCCAAGAAGTCACATTTTAAAGCAGAAAACAACACCCATGGAAAGTTAGATACTAAAGCTACTGGTCCTTAAGAGTAGAGAAGTAAAGTAGGTGGTGGTAATGGATTACACACAGACACACTTAAATATTTCCCAGTTAAATTACAAATGAAAACTAATTTAAAAAAATTTGAATTCCAAATTCTCTCCCTCCCATCCTTCCCCTAATGAATGCAAGCAATATATTGATTATGTATATGAAGTAATCCAAAACATATTACCATTTTAGCCATATTGCAAAAGAAAAAGCACATACATACACACAAAATGGGAAAAATAAAGAAAGTTATTTAAAATTAAAGTAAGCTTCAATCTGTACTCAGAGTTCATCAGTTTTCTCTATGGAGGTATATAGCATTTTTCGTTATAAGTCTTTGGTTCATTGTCTTGATCAGAATAGCTATGTTCTCCACAGCTGAACATTATTGTAATACTGTTTTTACTGTGTACAGTGTTCATCAGCTTCTAATGGCCTTTTTATATCGATCTGTACCTAACTTCTCCCATACTGTTTTCCAATTTTCCCAGCACTTTTTATTAAATAGTGAGTTTTTATTCCAAAACCTGGGATCGTTGGATTTATGTAACACTAGGTTGCTAAAATCATTTATTCCTATATATTGTGTATTGAATCTCCTCCATCAATCTACCATGCTATTTCTTAGCCAGTAGCAGACTGTTTTGATGATTCCTGCTTTATAATACAGTTTGAGATCTGGTACTAATCGGTCTTCTTAATATCATTTCCACTTTAAAAATCATGACGAACTATTAGACAGTGCCAAGGATACTCAGGCAAAAACTTTCTTTTCTGAATCTTCGGTGGATGTGGCTCCTGAGAAACTAAAGGCTGCTTGAATCTAAATAACAAATGGGAGACCTATGAATCAGGAATTATCCAAATCTTTATAGATTAGGAAATAGAATAAAATTTTAAAAAATGATATCTAATTAAGGGTAATACAGAGTTTCATACTTAAATTTTTAAAAATCTATGTAAGTATAAATATGTGGGGAAGTATGACTTGAAAAGATTTATTCTGAAAAATACCTAAGAATTTTAGTGAACTAAAGGTAGGTAGTAGTAGTAGGATTGGACCTGTGATATAATTGTCATAGGGTATTTTGGGATGGGACTACTCCCTGTACCAACAGAGGATGGCACCTATGAAGATTCTCTGCATCTTATAGTCATAGTTATCTACAGGAATAAGAAGTTACATGATTTGATCAGGCTAACACAGCTATTATGTGTCATTGTCATGATTTCATGTCAGGGTCAATTTTAAAAACTGACTAAGGGATTGCTAGTTCAAAATGAATGAACAGTAAATTTTTCCTAACCCCTTTGTGAGTTGAGGACTGGAGGTTCCTAACTATGCACCTGAGTGTCCCAGAGATAAGCAGAGTCTGAAGAAAGTCATTGGCTAGGAGGAGAAAAAAGGGTTAGCCAAAAATGGAGAATAGTCCTATGTATAGTGACCCATCAGAGCCTCACCATAGTAGTAATAAATAAATCTCTCCTCATTGCAGTGGTCTGGGAGAACAGAGAGCAGGCATTAGTGACTAAGTGAGTGGCATGTGAGCACTGGGCATGCTTTAAATTTATCTAAGCAATTTTTCTAAATGTATATAAAATCAAAAGAAGAAAGCAGCAGAACAAAGCAAAATTAGAACAAGAACAACAGAGGAAATAAGCAGAGAAATGATCAATAGAAACAGATAAGGACCAATAATCTTACTAATATTAGTTCATTGATTGATCTCTTTTAGTTTTGGGAAACTCTTTATATAGCTAATTTTATTTGATCCTCAGAATAATCCTGTAAAATAGGTGGCATTATCTCTGTTTTACTGATGAGTAAATGAGGAGCTGAAACTGAGTGTGTGGGTGATACCTGAGTGTAACACTTAAGTTGATAGTGAACCACAAAGGACCCCACAGAAATAAGTTGTTGTGAATCTGCCAAACCCAACTTCAGGTATAACAGTGTCCCAGAACAGCCAGCCAAATGAAGAATCTGATCTGTGATTAGAATTGTACAGCTACTTCTAACTGACTATTCTGGCCTAGAAAGGATAACGCTAAAAGTTGACTGTGGATTACATTTGCTATGACTGATATTATTCTCCTTTCCCTCAAATGTCCCAGGGATAGAATCACTAAGCCCTAGGATAGAGTTGACACCAAATCTACACTACACCACTCTACAACCTCCCACTTCCCCAAAATCTCATATTGAGGTCATCTCCCAGCTCAAATCCTTCCTTATATACCTGAACTTCATGGCACCTTCTGCCAGGCACAGTTCATTCTATGTTCTAATCAGGTAACTGCCCATCATCTTGCTTTCCATATTGCTTTGCAAAATATCATTACACTGATTAAGAAATTGAGGCCCAGAGGAGTAAATTAATTGTCACAGATCTAGTAGATATCTGAGGCAGAATTTGAATTCATCTTAATGTCAAGTCCAGCACTCTATTCACTATGCCATTTAGCAACCTGGATTATTTCCACTTTTTACAAAAAAGAGTAATTTGGACTCGATGACCTTGAAAGTTCCTTCCAATTCTAAATCTATAACTCTAATTATATCTATTCATGATGAATTAGATTATGTTTAAATTAGCCACTGACCTATGCACGTTCAACTGAGAGTGCACTCGCATCAATTCCAATTTTCATTTATAGCTAAACTTGTAGAAGACTCTTCAGAATTTTCCAGTATACTTAACCATGTGAAATGTTCTATGAGGTCTCTCTAGTTGGGGATATATCAGATTATTGATCATAAGATAATTTCTATTATCAACATTTTAAAAACCATCCAGAAAAATTAAATACCAATTTCCCAATGGCATAAATTTCTCCAATAATATTGTCCTAAATTTCTAATTCCCTACACACAATTCACACACATACACACACACACACCACACACACACACACACACAGGTTATAATCATTTAGTCTTCATAATAGCTGGCTAGAGTGGCACATTTCTTTAAATTTTACTGGCGGGAGATGGAGGCTGATAATTAATTATTTGAGCCCAGGAGTTCTATAGACCTAAATTGTCCATACTAAGTCTGGCACCAATATAAGGAGCCTACAGGAATGGTGGATGCCACCTTTTAGTCTAAAAAAGGGGTAAATCAATGCATAATGGAAATTTAATTTCCAAAGTTTCTTTACCAATCAGGAGTGAGATTAGACTTAAAAGTAGTTGGCACATTTTCAGTCTAAGTCAGATAGTGAGACTTTTTCTCAAAAGAAAATACAAAGCAAAAAAACTCAATAACAATAATAATAAAAGACTTCAAAATTGAAAGTTGGCTTTCGACAAGTCATAAATGGAGTAATAGTACTTAGATATATCAAGGACATCAGGCATCAATATTGCTAGAGAAGTTCATAAAATTATGTTTATTTGCTCTCATATAAATTCATATCTTTATTGATGCAAAATAATGTTTTTAATCATTTAGTTATTAAGTAAGGGTTAGAAAAACAATCGCACGAGAACAGGATAGCAGATAATGCTGATGAATACTTCTTTCAATTTTATGTGAGAGCAGCATGGGATATCCACAGTAAGAACACCACACATTTATATAGTATTTTTTTATTTTGCAATATTCTTTATATATATACATATATATACATATATATGTATGTATAATATATTCTCATTTGATTGGATTTAGAAAAATTGACAGGTTTAGATTTCTAGGTTACTCAAAGTAACTTACTAACAATATTACCTTGGGCAAGTAATTGTGTTCTTCTAATTCTAATTTTCCTCATCTGCAAATAAAGGAGTTTGGACTAGGTAGTCTCTAGTGGCCCTTCTAGTTCTAATATTCTGTGTCCCTTTTTTCATCACTTAATAAGTACCTGTGGAATTTTTTAAATTCAAATGCAGTCAATGTTCACTTTACATCAAGCAGTGCACCATTATCTCCTAACCCACCCAACCCCATCCTAAAGATTAACACCTATATTTGCCTCTTTCTAACCAAGAAAGCACTTACATGAGAAGTTGTCTCAACTCAGTTGATTTATGTTTTAAAAATTATTTGTATCTTTACTTGTCTTTTTTTCTTCTTTTCAGAAGAAGTGGGTTATTTTCTTACTAAAGGTAATCTTGTCCTTATTTCTATCTCCTTCCACATCCTAAGAAAGCTTGCTTTATTTACTCATTCCCTACTCCCTTCCATCATCTCTGTCTCTGTCTCTGTTCTGTCTCCCTATGTCTGTCTGACTCAGTTTATCTTGCTCTCTCTCTGTCTTATTTGCTTTTGTTCTTTCTTTAACTTTCTTTCCTTAACTCATTTTGTTAACTTCTTATCATTTGCTTAATTTTTAGCTCCTTATAATTTTGATCATTTCCCCAACATTTGACTGAAATTACTCTTTCAAATGTTAGTAAATCTAATGTCATTTTCTAAATTATTTAGTAATCACTGCCACCTTTGAACTTATTGCCCACATTTTATTTGAATGCTATATACTTCCATTCTTCCTAAGAAATCTCATTCACCTTTTTCTCCTATCATTCCCATAGTTCCATGACTTCCTTTCTATATCCCTTTCTCTTTCTCTCCTGCTCTACTGCTTAATCATTAACTTTGAATGTTAATGGCCTTTGCACAGCATGTATTTTTCCTATTTAGACTCTTATTAGGCATATATTTCATGCATTTGATTTCCATTGTCAGCTCTCAGTATAAAGTTCATGGATTTTACTTCTAGGTAAAATCTGCCTCATTAGTTTCAGATCTGTATTTTTAAAATATCCTCTGTATATTATTTGATGATGCTGTATATCTGGAAATCATGAAATATTATATCTGAATAATTAAAGTTGTGAGTCACCCAAAAGGGAAAAAAGAGGCTCAAGGTGATCTTAGGTAGACTACAGTGTTTTACCAATAAGAAACTGCATAAGAAAAATACCATAAAGGATATCATCATCACATGCATGTATGACTGGAAAGGGAAGGTGGCTGGCTACATTACAAGACCAAAGGATAACCAAGAAATATTCTGACCACATTGCTGTCCTCATAATGCCAAGTGATCTATCGAAGAATCTAATTTAAGAATTTTCTAACTCTAATGTCATCCAGATGGCATTTCTTCATTTTATCTACACAGATGCTATGAAGAAGATTGCCAAAAGACTTGACTAAATCAAGAGGAGGCAGGGTGGTTTAATGAAGAGAATATTGGCCTGGAAATCATTTTTCTGTCACTTATTAGATGTGAGATCTTGAGTAAATCAATAAACTTCTCTGAACTCTAGTTTTCTCATCTATAGAATGAAAGGGTTGGACCACATGCTGTCTAAATTTCTTTTCATCAGTAACATACAATGACTTTCTTTCTGCTATCTACACTGTTTTCATGTTTTGCCAGAACAGAATGTGGTATTATCAAAAACAGAATTAGATGATGTTGCTATAATTTATTCCTTAGGAAAATACTGTTGATTTGAACTTTTTTTTAAAGTTTAATAATCAGTGAACAGTTACATAATGGTTTGAGATAATGATAGTAAATATACTGATGCCATTTGGGGAAACTACTTTTAAAAATTCTTTTTGGAAAGAAGGGTAATTTTTGCCCATGCATATTTTTAGATAGCCTCTCTTTTAAAATTCTGCAAGTATAGCAACAGTTTTTATGATAACAATTCTTCATGTTCTTTTAGTATCCTAAGATGTAGTGCACCTGGAACAAGTATCTTCCCAACTTCCTAATTATAATGGGCTTAAATTTCCTCTTCATATTTGCCATTTCAATTTTGAAATTTTTTGATGATGGATAAAAAAGTCAATGGCAGTCATCATTGACATTAAGAATAGACTTGCTTTTCTTTCCCTAATATTACCTTTAAAACTATATCTGCTTAAAGTAATGATCCAATTCCTTCCTTCCTTGTTAATCTTATGTCTAGTAGAAATTTCCCTTTTCACCCCTGAAAAAAAAAGTATCTTTAGCATTATTTTAAAGTCTCTCATTTTGGGAGGGAACATCAATTATTTCTGAGCCTACACTACTTTTTTGTATTTATCCTTGGCTATATGTTGTTTTTCCCCCTAGGTGGTTTCCTTCTTAATTATTTTTTTACACTGCCTATCATACCAATTTGCCTGATGCAGCTAACTTATAATTATCACTATATTTTTATTTCCTATTCCAGTTGGGAGTCATGATCTTATTTTTTTCTTTTACTTTTTTTCAAAAAGCTATTTTTTAAAAATTCCATAACCCAAAAGATAATTCCATAACTCAAGAATATAATTTGACATTATAAGATTTCACATTGACTTTAGATTTTATTATCCCTTTGAAACTACATGATTCAATAAACACTTTAATATGCCCTCTTAATGCATTATAATTTTAAAATGGACTTCATAAGAGAGCATATCAGAAAATATTGTTTTTCAACTTTTGACTCAGTCACTTTAACCTCCACTATCCAGCACAATAATCACCTAAAACTTCACTAAAGAAAGTGGAAAACTCAAAAATGTTTCACCTAACAGTGGAAGACATTTTGTTATCATCTTCCATTTTTCCACCGTGTTTCCTGGTTGACATTTAGTCAACATTAGTCTTCATTATATCTCTAAATGTTGACTCTGTGGCAGTATACAATCCCCTAAGAGAAAATATGACTCCATAAAAATTGTCTATTATTGTTCCTGAAAGTGAGCATACACCCAATAAAAGACAAAATGAAACACTTATTTCTCTCTCTCTCTCTCTCTCTCTCTCTCTCTCTCTCTCTCTCTCTCTCTCTCCATTTGTATGTGTTGCTGGTTTTTTTTTTTAATTTGGGGAATTTCCATTTGGACCTTTCTTGAAACTGACATCATTTCATCTTAATGACAGAAGAAAGGTAAATGAGGCAGATATGAATTAGAATAATTAGCCATATGGGTGAGCTAAAACTGTTGCTTACTTAAGTAAGCAATAAACATGAATATATTTTAGCTAATATTTATTCAAATGCCAAAAGAAAGTATGAGGAAGGTCCCTGAACTCCATGGAATCTTTTTTTCATTTTGATTAGCAAGATGGGTTCTGTAATAAAAACATACTGTAATTGTTATGATTTATTTGTTTATTAATATTTAACTCTATTCAAAGGAATGAAAAGTATAGAAAATTATACCACTCTTTCTTCAAAATTAATCATTTCATCAATTAGTGAAAATTTGTTAATTATTTTTCAAGAAAATACAAAATGTGTAGGTATAGAGTCATGAATGGGCAGACATATAAAAATGAGATTATTCTTTTTATTCTTTCCCCACTAACATTCAGGTAATGTAAAAATATTCACATTAGATACTAGCAGATATAGCTTCTCCTACTCTCAAACTAATTATATAACTTAACTCTTAACCTTGCATTAATTTTACTTTTGGAAAAGTGGCTGCACACTGCAAATATTCATTTCCATAGACGTATTTAAAAATCAAATATAGAGGAACTAATTTAATGTATTTGCTAATGACTAAATTTCAAATGTGCTTCCATTTTTATCATTCAAAAATGAATGTAAATTATGAAATTATTTATATCTGAAGTACTATAATGCAACCTTAATGAAAAAACTCCCAGAAACAAACAAACAAGCAAACAAATAAACAATTAAAGCAAATGGATGGCTTAATACTTCTTACTGGGGTGCATTATGTAAATTAGGTTTAAGTTATTATAAATCTTCTGTGCCAAAAATGACTATGACTCTAGAAATAGTGAGGCCATTTCATTCTAAGACTAAAAAATTACTATTATTTTGGAGAGCAAAATGTCTATACTAAATAATTAAGACATATTGAAGACTATTCTAAAACCAATTTAAATTCAATGAGGAAATATGTGTTTCATATAAGCAATCAATTTACAGTAAATTCCTCTGTGTCTCCCTGGGCAAGTCATTTAACCTTGCAAAACAATAGGCATCTCTCAAATATAACAAACTGTAGAGTAGATAGGTAATGAAGTATAAAACATATTAAGTGCTTACTATATTCTAAGCATTTTGTTGGTATGTGATTATGTACACAAACACATATACACATATACATATCTGCATTTATATATTATGTTTGTTTAATTGTACATATACACACACATACAAACCCCTGAAAAAATCCCAGCCTTTAAGGAGCTTACTTGAGAACCTGGTAAATTTTGGAAAAAGTGGTGCTGAAAAGAAGGCAAGAGGTCAGGCAAAGGCCAAATCATACACTTTTATAGATCCTAGGTGAAGAAATTGAGAAAGTGAAATAAGGGCATGGTTCCTAGCTAAATGAGGCAAAAGACCACCTGAAATAGTCAAAGAATGAGGATGTGGTACAATGGCAGGAAGAAGTAAATTTGCCAACTTGTATCCATAAAAAGAATTTCCTTCCTGAGAGTTACAATGAAATCACAGATATAATTTTAAAAAGCATGGCTTAGGAGAAAGCCATTTCATTAGAAATTAGAATGACTAGTTTAAAATCTTGGCTCTGCTCCTTTGTTAGTTATTTGTAAAATTAAAAAATAATTGGACTATACTATCTAAGTACCCCTCCCAACCTAGTTATATTTCAAAACAGCCTATCTTTAGCCTTCCACTTTAATCTTCGACCCCATTGAAATTCACTACCAATATGTATATATTCATGTATGTATATTCCAAATCCTCTTTATTTTCATGGAGGATTTCTTACATATATTGTAGATGTTAAAGGGATTTTCTTAATCTTTCCCTCTGTCTCTTTAAGAGGCAAGAGAGCAGGATTTCTAAGTAGAGCAGAACTGTCACATGTTAGCTAGCCATAGCTGAAGATTCTGTTACCAGGGAGACCAGGAGAGAGATAAGAAAGGATGGCTGACAAGGACTTTTTGCCTCTCAATCTTGAGAGAGCAGGAGGTCTGTCTCTGAGGCAAGGGGACAGGTGGTTGGCTACTTTGACAGTTGGCTTATAGAAAAATGATTAAAGGAGTTTGTGGGTGGTGGTTGTCGATTATTTAGGAAGATAGGTAGTTAGTGAGTGAATCAATTTTAGATAGAGTAGGTTAGAGCAGGCCTGGTGTTTGCCAGGCAAGAAGAACTTGTCCTCAGAAGACATTTAGAGGTACGTTATTAGAAATTTAGATAGTATTAGGAATTTAGGTATAGTGACAGGGTATTAGAATAATAATCTCTCCTCTTTTTCCATTCTCCATTTGTACTTCTTCTCAAATTAAACTGTGTTTTTTTCAACTGCTCTCCTTACTTTTGTTGAACTCCTACTTTTAACTCTTACATAGGTGAGACACCTTATTCAGTAGGTCAAGTTCCAGTTATTAGATGGGGGAATATAGGAATACAGGCCCCAAATGATTTTAAAATAGTAAAATAAGTGCTGATTTATTTGGACATTGAGTGATCTCTGTATCACCTCTTAGCCAAAGAATTATTTCCCATTCACAAAATGTAGTTCCTAATTATCCCTCTCACTAGTTACTTGTTGGGGGATTCTGGTCATTAAAGAAAACAGTACTCAGTTGAGCCAAAACTATGAAATTTTCTAGTGTATGGAGAGAAGTAACAGCAGAGTGGACAGTTCCTATTTTATTAATCAAATGACCAATAAACATTTGAGTACAAGTGCAATGGATATAAACATGAAAAAAATGGGTCCTTTCCATATATGAAATATAAGGTAACTCAGGACAGGTAAATAATCACCAGATGATCAACAAATAATCACTCACTAGCAGAATCAGGAAAGGCCTTATGAAAGAGGTAACACCTGAGCAAAACTTGGAAGGAATCTAGGAATTCTGAGAGGTAATTTTGAGGAGGAAGTTCATTTCAGGCAGAGACAAGAGAGAGAATGTGAGAGGAAAAGAAGACAGTTAAATCAGAATGAAAGAGTAAAGTGTAATGTCTTCCAAATAAGGTCCTATGACCTGCTAGCCCAGAATATGGATTAGAATGAAGCCTAGAATGAAGGCTAATTAATTTTAGGAGAGGTCAACTGGATCACACCTACTTATTTCCTAACATCTAAAATTCTGGCTTCAATCTCCAAAATTTTTGAAAATGATTCCCTAAATCACTGCTGACCCCCTATTACTAAATTCAACAGTCTTTTTAACCCAAACATCTCTAGCATTTGAAATTTCTGAGCCCCTTTTTTTGGTGAATTCTCTTCCCTTGACTTCTATGATAGTATGGGCTACATTTTCCCCTTTCCCTTCTCAGAAACATTCCTTTTTTTCTCTCTTTAACTGATTTTTCTTCCAACTCTTGTCACTATGTGAACATTACTCAAAGTTCTGTTTGTTCCCTTTTTCTCTTGTTTCCATTTTTCTCTTGGCAATATCATGCACTCATATAGCTCCAATTAGTACCTCTATATAGACATATATATCAATATTTCTAATTCCAAGCAGTGATCCCCAGTGTCACTTTAAAATGCCAGCTGAACATTTCTACCTGCAATTTGTACCAGTACTTCAAACTTAATATATTCAAAACAGAATTTATCATCTTCCCTCCAAATTCTACCCTTCCAACTAATTCCTGAATTTATGTTGATGATACCACTATTATCTTATTCACCTAGACTTAAAAACTTGAAGTGATGGTGTATATTTGTTATTTCTGTAAGTTTCTTAGGTAAACCTTTTTAAATTTTTCTTATTTCTAAAATGAAGTGTTGAAGTATAGCTTAATGGCTCAGTGGATAGAATGCTGAGCTTGGAGACAGAAAGACCATAGTTCAAATACAACTTCACACTCTCATTATGTGACCCTAAACAATTCCCTTAGCTTTTTTGCCTCGGTTTCTTTATCTATAAAATGAAGTTAAGATCAAATAAGGTAATATTTTATAAAGTACCTACCATGGTGCCTTATACATAGCAAGGTCTATAGAAATGCTTATTCTTGCTTCAGCGTTTCCCTTGAAGTTCTTCATATAGCAATTAGTAATAATGATAAAGCTACTGTTGTTGCTGATAATAATAATAATAAACATTTATGTAGGACTTTAAGGTTTTTAAAGCTTATCTCATTTAGTCCTAACATCAATCCTGTAAGGGAGGTGATCATTTCATTCTCACTTAACATATGAGGAAACCAAACCCCTTAAAGGAAAATAACTTGCCCTTGACAAGATGGATAGCAAATGTCTGGGACAGATTTACTTGAATTTTCCTGATTTGAGTCTAGCATTTTTATCTTATGGACTATGTAGTTGCCTCTAATTAAATCCTGATCAAGTCCTATCCATTCTAGCTCTTCAATGTACTTTCCTTATCTTCAACTCTTCTGCTATTCATCTTATTCACTTTTATTTTCACAGAAAGTTGCAACACAATTAGGAAAAGGAGAAGAGGTTGAGATAGGATTAAATGAATTCTAATATCAATTGATATAGATCTTCTTGAAACCCATCATAGAGTTTTAGGGCCTCTTGAGATCTAAGAATATTTTGACCCAAAAATGATAGCACTCAAAAGTAGACATTGGATCAATTCCAAATTTAATGTGACGCTTGAACCAGTCAGTAGGAAGTTAATGATGTGTAGAAATACAGTCATTATTCAACATGATGTGATACAATGAATACTGGATCTTTAGTCAGAGGATCTAAATTCAAATTCGGCAGCTGCTATTTTTCTATCTTATGTAGCCTTGGCGATGTCATGTCCTTATTCTTTTTGAGCTTGAGTTTTCTTTGAGGTCACTTCCAAATTTAATTAATTTTCCTGTTCCTCACTTTCACTGCTATTATCATAACTTATTTTCTCATTATCTTTTATTTTATATATTGTAAGAGTCACTAATTCATTTCCTTTGGAAGGCCATTGAGAGAAATAGGGTGTATAATAGATCTTTTTATCAGGATCCCATCGAAGTTGATGTAGTTGATTGGGTCATACATTGACTCCCTTTGACCTGAAAGGATCAGGTGAGGTGATGGATGGGGTATCTAAGATAAAAAGCCAAACCTCTCTCGATGGCTCTTCTTTATAGAAAATATATTAAATTAATTTTGAGGACAGCCTCAAGTATTATAAAATGCCTCTGAGTAAACCAGCAGTTAAGAGGTTAACAGTTTCTCTCCAAGACAGAAAAGTAGAAAATTAAGATACATGGCCTTTGAAACTGCTTCTAGACATCAAAGGTCAAGAACTAGACAAAGTTAGACAAGACTTCACCCATCCAGATGCAGTCCTCCCCATAAAGTATAAGACTCAGCCTTGCAACTTTTTCTCATCCAGCATACCCATCATGAGAAAATCTTTTGTATAATATATGCCAAAAAGTGAGGTAATTTTGTAACCATGATGTGTCTACACAGCCACAAACTCCTTTGTGCTTTGTGTGAATTGGGTTTTTTGAATACTGTACAAATAAACTCCATGTTCCTTGTCAGACAGAGCAGCAGCAGCCATGAGCTGACAGAAAGACGGTCTCCTGCTTCTTTCTCACCTAAACCATCCTTATCAGATTCCTGGAACTGTTGAATAGCTTTCAACAATTTCCCTCATTTCAATTTGTCTGCCTCATCTCACTCTTCACATACTCAGGCAATAAATGTTAATCACATAATTCCCAGTTTAAAAAAAAAAAAAAGGCTCCCTACTGTTTGCTGACTAAAGCACAAATTTCACTTCTTAATTCGTCTTCTCACCAGCTTCCTTGGCTGTGTAAGGATGACTCTCCTGAATCATCTTTGCTGATTGGACAGTCTCTGCCTAGAAAGTCTGAACCTTAAAGCAACACCAGATGCTACTTCACTTCTTGCTCATTCTCTGGTCTTCTTCATCTCTAGAGTATATACTTTTTTGTATGGCACATATTTTCTCTTCTTCCTTTTAAGCTTTCCTTAGGCTTTATCTTCAATTAAAATGCAAGTTCCTTGAGAGTAGATACTGTCTTATTTTCTTAATTATTTTTACCCAACATGAGTTGGGTTTTCTATTAAGCATTAACAAAGTTCCCAGTACAGATACATTTATGTCTAAATATTTTACCAATTTCTTCTCTTCTTCTCTCTTCTCTTCTCTTCTACTCTCCTCTCCTCTCCTCTCCTCCTTTAATAAACTTTCTCAAATCCACCTATCCTGCCTCAGACTCTCTATAGACCCTCAATCTCACATTTCCAACTGCCTTTCAGACATCTAGAACCAGATTTCCAGGAGATATCTTACTGTTAAAATATCCAAAACCAAACTCATTAACTTTTCTCCATAAACTCTTCCCCCAACTCCCCACTCCTTCCCTTTAACTGTAGAGGGCACACCATCCTTGTAGTACCTCACACTAACAACTTTTTTGTCTTCCTTTATTCCTCCCTATCTCATAACCTGCTATCCAAGAAATTGCCAAAGCCGGGTCAATTTCTCTGTAATGTCTCTCAAATGCACCCTCTTGTCTCCTCTGACATCACTCCCACTCAATTGCAGTCCCTTATGCCTCGATTTACTACAACAATATGCTGTTGAGTTTGCCTGCCTCAAGTCTCTCCCCACTCTAATCCATCTTTCATTGAGCCACTAAATTGATTTTCCTAAAAAACAGGTCCAACACTGTCATAGCCCTACTCAATAGGTTCAAGGGTCTCTATTGTATCCAGGAGCAAATATAAAATGCTCTGTTTGACATTAAAATTCCTTCATTGTTTATTTACTTATTTTTACTTATTTTATTTATTTCGTTTACATATTTCATTATGCATTCATTTATTTATTTGATTGATTAATTTAAAATATTTATTTCGTATTTCTTCCATGAATTATTTTGTCTAATCTAATCTTACTCATAACAATATAAACTATAAAAACTATAGTTTATATAGACAAAATAATTTATATAGACAATATATATCTTCTTTTATAATATGATAAATATGGAATTATGAATTGCATCAGACTACACGTAGCTCCTATATCATCTTTCTTGCTGTCTTGGGGAAGAAGCAGAGATGGGAGGAACAGAGAGTAAATAGAACAATGAATGTCAGAAAATGATTAATAAAAGATAATAAAAATAAACATGATATAAAATATATTAATACAATTAATAAAATATTAATAAAATCAATGAAAATAAAATGAAAAATAATAAAAATAAATACATATCTACATGTAAATATATAATGAAAAATAATAAAAATAAATAAATGAAAATAATATATATAAATATATACATAAATTGAAAAATAATAAAAATAAAAAAATAAATAAAATACATATCTACATGTTAACATATATAAAATGAAAAATAATGAAAATAATATATATAAATATATGCATACATTGAAAAATAATATAAATAAATAAATGCATATCTGCATGTAAATATATATAAAATGAAAAATAATAAAAATGAATACATATATTTATTTTTATTATTTTTCACTTTATTTTAAATATTTAAACATTTAATATTTAAATATATATTTATATAAAAATATAAAATATAAAAAAACAGTTCACAATTGTCTTACAATTTATTATCTAGATTAGATACCTGGTCGTAAAGAAAAGTTCAGTGTTTGCCTCAGGGTCACATAGTCAGCAGGTATGGGAACTTGAACCCATATCTTTTAGATTACGATGATAGTGCTATCCATGATATAATTTTGCCTCTCTCTGAGAACATGCTATTATGCAAATATTATGCTAATTATAAAACCAAACACAAATTATTTCAGATACATTTCCTTTCCACATAACCATAAAAATACTATATCGTATTGTGCCGTAGAACGTAGGCTAATTGGTACCTGGCATATATCTGTGAAATAGAGGCATCGTGTGCCCTCGTTAAAATTCAGGGTGGCAGAGTCCCTACGGATGTGTCATGGAGCTCAGGCCTTAAAAAGTATGTTTTTATTCTATGTTCTACTGTTTACACCAACTCTCTCTGCCTATGCATGCTGAAACGGTGAAAGAGATATCGGGGCAGTAATTACGATGCTCGAAGCCCTTCCTTGGTGCCGCAAAGGCTGAGTTAGAGTCCAGGAGGAAGGCTCACTCCTATTTTGCCTCCAGCTCTCACCATCTCTGCAGGCTCCAGAGCAGACGCAGGGACTTTATCATCCTTCATGTCTCTGACTGCCATGCTGAACATTCCAGAGAGATCAATCTACTTGCAATTTGCTATTGCGCCTGGCACTTAAGGCCTTCTCAGTGACAGTGAAAAGAATATCAGGAACACAGCGGTGTTGTTCTCTCTCTTCTTGACAGTCATCAACATAAAATAATTTGTTTTCTTCAGAACTAAGATAAGAAATATGTGTATGTGTGCAGATCTACCCCCATAAATGCCTGGACTTACAGTCTACGATGCCAGGACTTCTCTAGCATCTTCCTCTTTCTGTTTTATCCCAGTCCCCCATTGGATGCTGGTCAGAGCAAGGAAGTAGGTATTTTTGTGCTCCTTTTAGGCCAGGATGGCAAGTACCATTGTGAAGGGCTTTCAGTTCTTTCTCTACCATCTCTTCATACATGACGATGAAAACCCCAGAATCTTCTTCTGTCCCAGTTGTTGTCATCTCTCTCCTTTTCTCAGCTCCTTTTCCTTTTTTTTTCCTCTATAATCTTATTCAACTAACTTGAAGCAGTTGATGTCACGTATAATTTTATGGTAGACAGATGCTATTTGTCCAACTTAAATGGGAAAGTGAAGACGATGGCAGAAATATCCACTGCATAGTTTCATGTAAAAATATAGGAACATCAATATGTACCCACAGGTCATGTAGATAAATAATAATGTGTGTTTAATGATAAAAAGATTTATTTTTAGCATCCTGAAGACCAAAATAAAAATTGCATTTCTTTCCCATTGTTTTCAACCAATTTAGTTAAGCGATAATGTCACAGATCACAATAATTGCTAAAATTGATTTAGATCAACTGGTTTGGATATTCCAGTAGCAAACATCATTATGTTGCTTTCTAAAAGCACCAAAGACAAAAGCATATTCAGTCTGTTTCTTGAGTACCTTAATATGAGACTGCACTGCTAGACAGTTCCTGTCTGCTTTTACAAATGAAAATGGCACCTTGTCAAAGCGAACTGAATGATTGCATGTCACTCAGACACTATATCACTATCACCTCCATTCTCTAGTCAGTAAGAACTCTGGAGGCTGGTTACTTTCTTACATTTTAAGAATGTCTTTTTTTTTTTCTTTCCTTTTTCAATTTGCCAGTTTGAAAGGAACAGCAAAGTAAAGTAATGAAGTAAGACATGGGAATTATAGAAAAATGTTAATAATTAATTTGTTCGCATTGAAATGTTGTCAAGACATAGACTGAATAAAGGAAAAACTCATGATTCTATTATAATTGTTATAGAAATGTTCTTTGTAATTATTATGTACATAGACAATCTACTTATTGGTCATGCACTTCTGGTTGCCACTTAATTTTAGTTTACTCTTGAATGGTTTCTTTTCTGATTTGTTTTGTGCGGGTTGTTTTTGCTGTAAAAATTTTTAAGACAAGTTTATAGCCCAAATTAATATGCTTACCATAATTTCTTTCTTTTTCTTTCCCCTTTTTATGTAAATTTGATTTTCTCTCTATTATCTAAATCCTTCTTGTATATCATTTCCCCTCTCCCCAATACTTTCTATCCTAAAGTGAAGGTTACTAAGGTGAGTTCGGATAAACAAATTTAGGTTCAAAATAGACAGCAGATCCTGAAGTAAAGCTCTCTCTGTTTCTTTCAGTTCCTAGTCCTTAGATCTAGACATGGGAAATGGCAGTCACATAATGTCAATGACATTTTTGTGTCTGAGTGAGGACATTGGCACAAGGGGAATAAAAAGGCATGGCAACTTCCTACTCTGTACCAAGCCACAGTGGCTTTCTATCCAGCCCAATTTGCTTCAAAGCCTGTAAGCTTTAAGTCAATGATAGGATAATAAAATATGGGTTTTTAATTTCTTACAGAGTCATTGTGTCAGAAGCTCTCATGATTCAGAAAGCCTGGGATATTTTGGAAGCATTTTTTACCTCTGGCTCCCTGCACCAAAAAATCTGGGACCCTCAATATCGGAAACCATTGGCCATGGCATTACAAACTTCCTTTATAATTACATAGTTCACAAAAGACAGCGAATATAATCAGGTCAAATCCACAAGTGTTTATTGAGCCCTTCTTATGTGATAGGCGCTGTACTAAGTACTGGGAAATTTTTAACAGAGTACTTAATACTCATGGAAAATACTACCAATGACCAATTTAGTCAGTTGTAATCACACACCCAATAGCACTCCTAGATGGTGTTGACTCTTAGGACTCTTTAGAATGTGACTCTTCTTTCAGATCTATGTAGTCTGCAGCAGGAGGCAGAGGCACCACACCCCATCTCACACCCTTCAAGTTATTCTCACCCACCATTTTCCCTCATGAAGCTCTTTATTGCTCTGAATGGGGTGGTGGCTGCGGCACAAAGGTGCATCATGACCACATCTCATCATTTCCCCAAGTGCTTGGCCTCTGCAAACATTGTTATTTTTAAAATAGCTGACAGAAGGTGGTTTCTCACGTGTTGTTAGTACTTTTTCAGATAAAGTACTTCTCAGATATGGACCCTTTTTGGAGAGGGCAGATACAATATTGCAAAATTCACTGAATCTATTTCAGAAATTCCATCATAAAAGAAAATCTTAGTTGGTAAGTCCCAAGATAATGGATTTATGGGCCATATACAGTAATTCAACTATTTCACTATAAAGATGAGAAAACTAGATAATAATTGTCTTAACTAAGTGACCTGGTAGTGATTTGAACCCAAGTCTTCTGACTCAAAACCCAGCAAACCTACTGCATATCATTGCCTTCTTTTATTTCTGCTACCACTTTCACTAACTCCTGGAAATTAGAAAAAGACCTTGTCCTCCTAATCTCTCTTATTGAGCCAAAGTTACACTAAAGGGGATCTAAATTTAAGTCCTCTTTTCTTTAGGGACCCAGATTCCATGACTTCCACTTAAGAAAACACACCCCACACTTTTTTTTCCTCTGTCTCTCATTAATTATATATTACCATTCCTCAAGATTTTGTCCTTTGTTCTCCTCTGTGATTGCTCAACAAATTCTGTGTTGGTGAAAGCATTCATAATCAAAGCTTCAATTTATTGCTATATATTAGATTTCCAAATTTATATCTCCCTCTAAAAGCATCCCTCCATGTTTTAGTGCAATGTCTTCTAGACTTCTCTAGGTAGACATCCCATCAGTAAGTAAAACAATATTTCAAAACTGAAGCCCTCATTCTCCTGTACCAAATTCTTTTACTGAATATTCTCCCAGTCATTCTGATTTAGAAACTCAGTCAAATTTTAATTTTCCCTCTCTTCACCACCATATCTAATTAATTAGGTAATACTGATAATTTTGTCTTCAAAATAAATCTGAAAATTGTCTCCTCCTGACAATTTCTTTGCAACCAACATAGTTTAAGTCTTTAATTTTACTCTCTATCTCTAGTCTATCTCATCTCTCTTCTAACCCATCCAATAGTCTGTCAGAAATAATTCTACAGTATTTCCACAATCCAGTTTCTCTTCTCAATTCTAGAGTCTTCTTTTTACCTGTCCAAAAAAGTCTAAAGTCACTAGTCTGACCTTTAAGGTCTGTTATACTCTCACTCTAACATTCTCTTCTAATGGTATTTTCCATATCCTCAGTATATAAACCCAGAACTTCCACTCAATTAAGTTGTTGATTGCTCTGAAAATGTAGGGTTTTTTTTTCATTTCTGTGCATTTTCTCATTCTATTGAAATCAAACTGAGTATATTTTCAAGGCTTAAGGATTAAAATGCCTCTAATAGCTAATTAGGTAGACAGAGCTCTAAGGTAAATTTCACTAATAATAACTAGTGTTCCCCCTAGCCCAAAGAGATATCAATCTTAATTGTAAGAAGTTGTAATTTAGGTGGGTGGGGGAACAAAACTTACCATTCCTTGCCAATGATGGAAAGAGATGTAATACAATCACGGTGCACCTGTTTGATTAAACTCCATTGAAACAGAATTGGCAAGGTTAATCCTAAATTTTCTAAAAGTGGGTGCCAAGCCAAAATCTACTTAGATTTTAAAAAAATGAAACAAAACTTCTTAGGCTAATAAAAATAGTTTAGAGAAATAAGTTATAAAATCATTCTGAGCTAAAGAAAAAGGCAGACTTCTCTAGTGTTTGGTAGCATAAATGAGTACATCCTAAGATGACTGCATATTTGATAACTCCTTTGCCCCATATCACTGAATGAGAGCAGTCTGTTGGGTGGTAGGACCTCCTGGTGTTTAAATAATTAATGTAAGGAATGTTATAATCTTCTTGGCTATATTTTGATAACCCTTAAATTATGTCATCACAAGAGGATAGTTGTTTCCACTTTTCTACTAAATAGGAACACCAAAAATGAAAATATATGTTTATAGGTAATATTGACAAGGGGATAGTATGTTGTGATTCTAGATGATTAATACTAGCTCTTTAGGAAAAAAAAAGAAAAGGCCAACAGCAGAGGACAATTCATTATACTAACCTAATAATGAAACGTTTATTTTTGAATATTCACTTGTCTTTGTTCTGATTTCTAAATCTTGTAGTACTAGAAGATTTTTTTAAATATATGATTTCTTAAGCCATCTTCCCTGTCGGGAATGAATATCATTTGCAGATAACTGATAAAAGTTTCTTTGTTAAGTATAGTTCCCATGTTAAATTTATTACATTCAATTTCTGGTTTATCAATCATTGTCTTATAAATTTGCCTAATGTGAATCAATTCCTCAGAGTTTAAAGACCCCTAGGTGAACCAATAAGATTCAGATCTCAAAACTAAGGGGCATGAAACAACAAACTGGACAAAACTTTTTATAGTAAGGATCTCTGACAAAAGCCTCGTTTCTTGAATATATAGAGACCTGGGTCAAATTTATAAGAATAAAAAACATTTCCTAACTGACAAATGGTCAAAGTATATGAATAGGCAATACTCAGATGAAAAAATATAAAATTATCATTAATCATATGAAAAAAATGCTCCAAATTACTATTAATTAGAGAAATTCAAATCAAAAAACCCTAATATATCATCTCACACCTATCAGATTGACCAATATGACAAAAAGGAAAATGATAAATGTTGGAAGGGATCTGGAAAAATTGAGATACTAATGACCATTGGGGGAGCTGTGAACTAATCCAACCATTTTAGAGAGCAATTTGGAACTGTGCCCAAAGGATCAAAAAACTATGCATATACTTTGACCCAGCAATACCACTACTAGTTCTGTATCCCAAAGAGATTAACGATATGAGAAAATAACCTACTTGTACAAAAATACTTATAGTAGCTCTTTGTGTGGTAAGAAAGACCTGGAAATTAAAGGGATGCCCATAAATTTAGGAATGGCTGAACAAATTGTGGTATGTAGTTGTAATGGAATACTACTGCACCATAATAAATTACAAACATGATAATCACCAAAAAAAAAACAAACTAGAAACTTGTATAAAGTGTTCCAAAGTGAAGGGAACAGAACCAGGTTAACATTGTACACAGTAACAATAGTATATGATGATCAACTGCGAAAGATAACTGTTATCAACACAGCAAACATTCAAGACAGCTCCAAGAGACTCATGATGAAAAAGGCTTTTCAATGCCATAAAAGTAAAGATATTTTGAAATATTTGGAAATTAATTTTTCACTTTTAGCTGAATTTAATTTGAAAAATTGAAAATCTTCATATTTAAAAAATTTATTCGGTGTTATATGCAATCTAATCTATGTGAGTCCTGCTTCCTCTCAGTAATGTAGATCACAACTCATCTGTTCCTCCATATATGGTGTGACTCTTGAACAAAGGCTACCATAAACCTTCTTCAAGTGAAAGGTGAAGCTTCTTTTCAACAATTATTGTTTTCCAGTAGAACATGTAGGTAGTCCACTGATTATCCTTGATTCATGCTATCTGACTGGTCCATTGTTTTCTGGTCATATCTTATAGTGTTCTTTTTTCTACTTTTTTTGTCTCTAATTCTGTACTTATCCATCATCATATGGATAACTCAACATTAATCCCTTTCAGATTGATATTTCATTAATCTTATTCATGTAGAATTATCAGAGGAATTGATGTAGAGTGGGAGGAAGTTTGAGGTCATTAAAAACATTACTTAATTTCCCAAAGGGGATCAAGCTTGATTTCTTTATTATATTTATAGTATAAGACTACAAATATTCTTTATCCTCTCAGTTGTTCATGTAAGAATGGGATTTGTGTGAAGGTGGATGGGACAGGAGGAACCAGAGAAGAAGTGGCTCACAGTTGATGACAGTTGGTGATGGTTGAGACTAGGGGGAATTCTGGGAGGTCTCTGGAGGAGGAAGAGGAGGGAAGGACTTTTGGCAGAGGACTGAGAGAGGGAGGAGGAGGACATCCCAGCTCAGATCCAGTCCTGAGGGCTTCCTGAGGATCTTTCTTTAGACACTGAAACCCCGATTCCCTGGTCAAAGACATCCTATTGCTTCTCATCCAGCAAGACTTCAATCATCCAGTTAGCTAAGTTTTTGGACTCCATTTTGGGAGAAATCTCTTAGGCTCCTTCCCCCATTACCCAGCCTTGCTGAGAGACCTTTTCTGTTAATAACTTACAATTATAGAAAAGAAATAGAAATAGAATCTGAAGGAGAAGGGGCAAGGGGAGAAGATTAGGATTGGGAACCCTAAAGGTTCCCACCTGAGTGATGGACCCCATAGAAATAGAGAAGGCACCCCAAAATCCCTCTGCCCTTCACCCCTTTTCCCAACCCCTAAACTGCAAATAATAAAAGCCATTCATTAGTCAGATAGCATTCCAGAGTGCCTAAGAGATGAGGAGGAGGGGAATCGCAGCTTGGTCTGGCTGCCTCCATCTTGAACCCCCTGTGAAGCTGGCTGATCTCAGGGAAGGCTTGAGTGAACCCTGCCCTCATTCAGAATCAGATTGGGGTTCCCCATACCTCATCTTATACGGAAGCCTTGCCCCTAACTGCTGTGGGGTAGCATGATCATCCAGGTCACCCAGTTTCGGGGTGATACCCCCTCAAAGTCATTCAGTGTATATTTGGCAGGAGGGGATAGCTAGAAGAGAGTCACACCATATAGACTTTCTCTCTCTCCCCCTCTATCATAACATTGGTTGTTGGCTCTCCTTATTCATATGTGTATATCTCAAAAACTTATGTGTAATTAAGGTAAACAGGTAAGATGCTCTGCCATTTTCCCGGGCTTGGTGTAATTAGTATAATATCATCCACGAAAACAAAAAAGAAACGAAAAACAATTGTTGAATTCCTTATCATTTACAAAGAATCTCTACTTCATTTGGCTAATCAGACAAGTTACTTTTCTTTTCAGTGAGAATTATAATTTTTACAAACAAATGACTCTCCCTTTATATATTAGTTAATATTAATATGACATTAAAATAATTGTCTTTATATTTTAACTTTTATATGTACATATATTTATAAAATATAAAATGATTTAAGATTCTATATGGTCTTGAATTTAAAGAAACTAGGTTATAAGTATATATGTATGTATATTTGTATATTTATTTCTTCTTTTTCTATAAGACTGTGGGTACTTAAATTCTTGTCACTAACTTCAGCTGAAAAATAGATATAAAATAGTATCTATCCTTTTATGGTTGTTATATTATAAGGATCAAAGAAGATAATACATTCAAAACTCTTTGGAAACCTTTAAGTTCATTATAAATATGTTACTGTAATTATTTGCATTCATCTCTCTCTCTCTGTCTCTCTGTCTGTCTCACTCTCTCTCTCCCCTGTCTGTCTATCTTTCTTTCTCTGATTGAATTGATCAGAGCAGTCAAGTCTTCCAGAGTTGATGATCATTAGAACATTGCTATTAGTATGAACTTTGATCTCCCAGTTCTTCTTATTTCATTTTTTTCTGAAACCATACACTACATTATTTCTCATAGTAAAATAGTATTCCATCACAATCATAGGCACAACTTGTTCAACTATTCCTTATTCAATGAGTAATCTCTCAATTTCTAATTCTTTGCCACCAGATAAAAAAGAGATGTTATAAAAATGCTTGTACATGTATGTCCTTTTTGGAAAAAAAATATCTTTTGAGGAAAAAATACAGAGCTAGTAGTAACATTGCTGGGTCAAAGGGCATACACAGTTTTCTAGATTCTTGGACATACTTCCAAATAGTTATCCAGAATAGTTGGATCAATTCACAACTCCAGCAACTTTTTATTGATCATCTATTTTCCTTTATTTTTCTAGCATTTGCCATTTCTTTTTTTTTTTAAAGCCCTTAACTTCTATGTATTGGCTCATAGGTGGAAGAGTGGTAAAGGTGGGCAATGGGGGTCAAGTGACTCTTGCCCAGGGTCACACAGCTGGGAAGTGTCTGAGGCCGGATTTGAACCTAGAACCTCCGGTCTCTAGGCCTGACTCTCAATCCACTGAGCTATCCAGCTGCCCCCATTTGCCATTTCTGATACATGTGAGCTGGTACCTCAGATTTATTTTAATTTGCATTTCTCTAATCAGTGGTGATCTATAATATTTTTCATATGAATATTAACTTTAATTTCTTCTGAAAACAACCTTTTGATTCATGCCAAGTCACTTAGCCCTATTTGTCTCTCTTTCTTGATTTGTAAAATGAGCTGGATGAGTATCTTTCCCATAGCTGAAATGACTGAAACACAACATATTGCTTTTCTTTCATCTGAGACCTTGATTTATTATCTCTACCATTTTTACTTCAGTTAAAACATAACAGATTCTGCTCTAGCCCCTTATTTTACCTCTATGTGAGTCATTCTAATTCAAATGTGCCTCTTGTAAATAGTAAATTTATGAATTCAGGTTCCTAATCCAAACTGTTCTCTTTTGCTATTTATGTATGAGCTTGTTCCATTCACATAAACAGTTATGATTTCTTTATATTTTCCTTTTTCCTCTTTTCTTCTGTCTATCCTTCTTTATGTATCTCTTCTACCTCCTCAAAATATTGTTTTCCTACTAAAATACAGTCTTTCTTAAATCATGTTCTAACTCTTTTTTTTATCATCCTTCCCATATCTCTTAACCACATTCTCTCTTTCTTCTCTATAGAGAAGAATAGATTTCCATACCTATTTGACTGTATATATGTAGTCTTCATTCTTTGAACCAATTTTGATGAGAGTAAGGATCAAGCGCTGTCTGTGACTCTGCAATCTCTCCTCCACTAAAAAGCTCTTCCTTGCATACCATTTTTTTGTGAGAAAATTGCCCCTATTCTATTTCCTTCCCTCTTCTACCAATGTATCCCTCTCTCTTATCCCTTCATATTTTTTATGAGATCACCTCCCAAAAATTGCCTCACTTATGCCCTGTCCATACAGATTACTTCTAATTGGCTCAATAATGAAAGAAAGTTCCTAGAAATTACATGTATCATATACAGAAATGTAAAGTTTTACTTCATTGTATCCTTTACAATTTTTCTTTTATGTTTACTTTTCATGTTTCTCTTAAATCTTCTGTTTGAATGCTAAATTTTCTAGTTAGCCCTGTGCTTGTCATCATGAATGTTTGAAACTTCTCAGTTTCTTTAATCTCTATTTTCTCCCTGAAGGATTATATTCAGTTTTGCTAGTTAAATGACCCTTGGTTGTAATCCTTGCTACTTTGCTTTTAACAATATTGTATGAAGGAGATTTACCCTCCCCATTTTCTGGGGATGTATAAGTGACAGAAACTCCTATCGGCTACCTGCAGCAAGCCTGAATTTGATTGTGTGGAGGAAATCATTGGGTGAATTGAGTAATGAGGATAGAATGGCAGTGGGGAAAAGGCAGCAATAGAGTCAAGAGATTACAAGACAGGGGGCAGGGTGATGTCTCTTACACTGCCTCCTGAACTGTGTCTCTGGGCAGATGAGGCAAAATAGTTGGCTTCCTAGATGTCCTTCTTCTTGCCTACTCTACTTTTGTGTTCTCTACTATACTGAACTGGAACCAATAGAAAATTTGAAAGAGTCATATGAACATGATTTTGAAGAAAAATAGCTAGAAACTGGCAGTGAATTAATTTCCACAAAACATGGGAAGACTAGAAATTGTGTTTATGAATGTTTTTCACATTTTTTCTGTAAAATCAATATTTCCTACACTTTTCCATATATTTTCCACCAAAAACTCAATTAAATATTTTAAAGACAGTAAAGTTCTCTCACCCCCCCCCCTCTCTCTCTCTCTCTCTCTCTCTCTCTCTCTCTATATATATATA
>NC_058132.1:575665232-575735533 GCF_016433145.1 Gracilinanus agilis
TATATATATATATATATATATATTTCCAAGAAGAATGAAGTCTCACTTGTTTTATAGCCTACTTCTTAAATCTATGTTTATTTGTAAATATGCTAGTGCCAACTGAAATTCTTATTTAATTTAAGGGCTTTTTTGAAGGTAACACCAAGTAGATGAGTTTATTTTATTTGTATTTGCCAATTTTTTGCATTTTCTTGAAAATGTTAGATGAAATATGCATGTATATATATGTATGTATGTATATACATATATATACATATATACGTTTTTGGAAAACTTTAAAGTGGATCTTGTGGACAAAATGTTATATAGAAACCTATTTTTATTATCCTTCCATGTGCATATCAACTTTACCTATGATTTGTTTGACTTCAAATAATAAAGATTTCACTCCCTGGGACAGAATAATGTTAACCTTAGCTTGATGTTTCATGATATTTAAGATAAAGTATTTTGATCACTTTCACAGGTGGTAGTCAGGCAACTGTCTTGTTTCAGTATGTGCAAATATCTGGGGTTTACATTTGGCCTGGAATTGCATCTACTTTGGCTTCACACAACAATAAAAGTGGTCTAAGTGATGTCTGGGTATGTATATGATATATTACAACTCTAGAAATATTGTTCATTTGCTAAGCTAACCCATATTATTTTATTTTTCTCTTCCAGTTATATGTTTCTTGGTGTCACTGGCAATGTGTCATAAGCACTAACCAAGCACCTCTTTCTCACTCTCCTCAAACCTTTTCCACACTAGGGAACTGTGAACCATTCTGCTGTAACATCCAATGAATTTTGCATGAGCTTTCTGAAGAGGGAAGCCATTAAGTACAAGGGTAGGCAAGAAGTCAGCTTTGCTAATAGAAGTTTTTTTGAGCACTTGTAGAGAAAGGCAGTGTACTTTTTAAAGTTCTGGGTCACTTGAAACAGCTTCATCAACCAAAGGTTATTACATCTGACTTCACTTCATTGATAGAGATAGTTAGTTTAAAAGCAATTTTTTTAAAAAAGGGCTAAAAATATATGGAAAGAAGCCATGTGAAAATTCTCTTAGAGACTTGGAGAAATTAAATTGTGAGGTTCAAAATCCACCTTTGTAAAGTTTCACAGACTAATCAATACTACATATGGGTTTCTTGACACAAAAGTGATTTGATTTCTTCAAAAGAAGAGTAAAATAAAGTTTGGATAATATCATCACATTGCCTATTACACTTCCTTAAATCATCTGTATCTTACCAATAGCTGTAGTTCATATTTCTTTTGCTTTGTTAAAATGTTGTTAAGAGACACAGATGTAGCCCACAGTCCTCTTCTTTACTAAAATGCTGTTGCCACTAAAATGACAGTTTATTTCTTGCTTATGAATATTTAAAATATAGTTTTAAAAAGTACACACATTGTACAAGATTGTGTAGAAGGTAACAAGAGGGCACTGAGATATTTATTTTATGGAAGTTGCATTAACTCTTTCAGAAAACAGAGTACAATTGGGAATGGTGGGGTAGTCAATTTATTTTTATAATTCAACAAACATTCTCTGAGGTATGCAAAATCCATTCTCATTAAGGAACTGACTGTTGAAAGGGAGATAAAATATGCATACCTATGTCATAATACCATGTAGAAAGAGATGAGTGCCATGAAAGGTATAAACGATGGGCAAGAGGCAGAGATTAGTGTTTGGTGTGGTAAATCAGAGAAGGTTTCATGAGAAAGGTATTCTTTTAGTTGGGATTTGATGTATGATAAAATGTAGACAGGGGAAGGAGAGAAAGATATTCCAGACTGAATGAGTAAAGGTGAATAGACTCAAGAGAGCAAAGCATGACCACTTATTGTCTAGTCCAATTTGGCTGGATTGGCTGAAAGATTTAATGGGAGATAAAATTAGAAAGGTAGATTAGAACTATTTTCTGGAGGTTCTTGAATAGTACATTAAGAGTATGAGAAAGGAGTAGCTTATTTCTGAATACTTAAAAGTTCTCAGTGATATTGTAGACACTGAAAAAGCATTATGTATTTGAAGACATGAACTTTTTAAGAGGAAAGTTTGTTTCATTGTCATTATCAACACCTAAAACAATTCCTGGCATAAAGTAAGTACTTAAATGTTCTTTGATTAAGCAGAACATATTTTACAAGTATAATGGAATATTTCCCTCTAGTAGAGCATAGGTAGGTGGATATTTTAGAAAAGCTTAACATTTAAGCTATCATGGTGGCTTCACATTTTATCTTTACACTTTCCTACACTGGCTCTTAGGTTGTATACTGGGAGAAATGAATGGGTCTATTTTTAATAAGGAAAGTAAATTCAAAGGCAGTTAAACAAATGGGATATCTCATTGTTTATTTCATGTTTGTTTGGGTATAACATAGAAGGATTTTTTATTTCTGCCAAGCTGTGTTTTAAAACAGAGAAAGATTTTATTATTATTATTTTAAAGCCAGAAAATACAAGATTTCAAAACAGGATGATGGGATTGCTTTGAAACTCCAACTGCTTGATACCTCTCCCCTCAGGGCATTAACTCATCTATTCCATCTCCACAGGTTGTGAGGATCTTCATAAATTTTTGATTAAGAAGGAAGAATTAATATTAAAGAAGCCAGAAGCTAATTCATATTGTGAAATCATAGAGTGAACATTCCAAAAGGTACACAGTCATATGAAAAATGAGAAATCCAAATAAATTGATCATGAAGAAAATCAATGATCTAATCTTTGGAGTAGGGTTGACCAGATGGTCGATTAAACTGACAATAAATAAGAACAAGAATGGAAAATGCTTCTGTTTTAAATCTCCTTAATTCATAACTAAGGTAAATGTAGCAATCAACATTAGAAATAATTTTATTAAGTTTTTCAGAGTTGACTGCCAGACTGGATGAACAAACTTTGGCTTAGTTGGTGGGATAGATATAGATATAGATATAGATAAAGATATAGATATAGATATAGATATAGATATAGATATAGATATAGATATAGATATAGATATAGATACAGATGTAGAGAATGTGATATTTTAAAGCTACTGTGAATCAAACAAATTAGGTGAAGCCTCCTTTGTAAGTAATTAATCAGAAGACTTTATTCATGTAGATTTATTAAGTGCCTAACATTATTTACAAAAAGTGAGAAACACAAATCGAGGATATTGGTAGTGTTTTTGAATGCAAAGAATCATAATCTCTATAGTTCACATTATAAAAATTAACTTTAATGATATCATGTTAATTTTCAGTGGTACCTACATCATCTGATTTTACAGGTTAATGATGATATCCTAAAAAGGAGAATATTAAAAGCTTCTTGAATAAAAAGAACAGGATGTTCTACTGCTTTAGACTTCTGATTTCTGACCTATTATGTAGCAATTAGAATACTCTCCAATTATATTTTTAAATCATATTATTCTTTATTTCAGGAAACTACAAGGGTTCCAATTGCCTATAATTTAAAATTCAGACTATTCAGCCTAACCTATGAAGATTCCATAGGAGATGAAAAATAGTAAAGGAATAGAATATATCTTAATTTTGCAAATTATACTCTGGTACTATAGGTCTACATAGGATTCTGGTCATATGGATTTATAGATGGAAGAAACTCTTGGTATCAAATAGTAACCCTATCACTCCCTTTACAGTTTTATCAGTTAAAATAGAGGCAACAAAAGATCTGATGAATTAAACAAATTATTTCCAATTTGTCCAAGGTTATAGATAATAACTATGTCAGAACTTGATCCCTCTTCCTCTACCTCATGGAGTCAAGCTATCTCATCAAATTTATTGAAAAAAGCATCTCAGATAGCTTTTGAAACTAAACTTTCACTGTGGTTATAGATTCAGACAGTAGTAAAAAGTAGAAATTAATAGTAAATAAGAATTAACACATGCATATTTTGATTGTTGATATTGTTTCTCCAAAACCTTGACAATCCTAGGGGAAACAGAGAATTTTTACAAATTCAACATGTTTTGGCAACAGGGCAACATTTTGCAATTTGTCTGATATCAGATTAAAATATAGAATTGAAGATATCAAATTTTAATAACTTCATAACTATAGTGATTATATGGTGAGATGAAATCATGTGAGAGTGATGTTTTACAGTCTTGTTTCTATTTTGGCAATTTTCCTTGAATGATGCATCTGAAAAGATATATAAGGATGTGTCAGTACACAAGTTAGTTTTTTTTCTTTTTCTTTACTTTTTTAGAACTTTATAAATAAATGTGTTTGAATTCCAAAGCAGGGCTATGCTTTTTAGCAATTTTCAAATTTCACAGTAGATTTAAGTTTTGTAATTTTCACTTTATAATATCACTAATGTTACAAGGTATTTAATGGTTACTCAGGTGTGATATATTAAATCTAAAAATAAATTTGGTTGCACAATAGTTATGGGGGCAGAAAGGCTTTCTACAATAGCTAAACGATTTCAGGTTATTTCAATGTGACTTTTGATATGAGGTTTCCATGAATTTGTCCTTTTTCCAAAAGTTTTTTAATAGACTCCGTTATTCACTTTTAGCAGGAAATCATGTGCTATTTCTGATAACTAGAGAAGATATCTTACTTGAATTTCTTTGTATTTTGTGTAGAATAGGAAGTTAACTCAGTTTCAAATTTGTTATGTTGATTGCAAAGCTTGACCTCTAAGTATATTTTATGCCCTCAGATTTCTATTCCTAGTCAGTGGCTGCTATTTCTACATCAGGTAAGGATTTGCCCATACTTTGATATTTTTTCCCTGTAATATGGAAGAAATGCTGCCTATGTGCCTTGTAGATTAAAGCATGCCATTCTTTATTTTTTTCCATTAATTTTTTTCTAATTTACATGATATGGATCTTTTACAACATGAAAGTATTGTATGGTAACACACATACAACTGATATCATATTACCTGCTCTCTTGGGGAAGGGAAGAAATGGGAATGATGGGGAGAACAGGGATCATAAAATGTCAAAAAATGATAATTTAAAATTGTATTGACATATAATTTTAAAAACTCTCAGTTTTGCTAGTTAACAACTATCTTTGTTTCCTAATTAGTTTGAGCGGAATTTTAGTAACTTCATTAAGTACCAATCAGCATGACTTTTGGTCATTGACTAAGTGCTCTAGTTAGCTAAATTCCTCTAATATAATGACTGACATATACACTTTAATTCCTACAATGAGGCAGTTTTTCATATGGATACCACTAGGTTAAATGGCACAGAACTATTGGGGCTAGCAGATAGTCTATAAATCATATTTGATTTATCCTGTTTGTGTGTGTGTGTAGGCATTTCTGTGTGGGTGGGGGGAATTCAATAATGGATTAAAAACATGAAAAGAATGTTGATAGATTTGCCTTATGGAATCCTGGTCAAGATATTAACATACCTCCTTAGCCTTTGAGCCACTCACAAATCTGGTTTTCTTTCGAATCTTTCGCTAGAAAGATATATGTGATATTCAGCAGTTAGTAAAGGGAGTCATAGCTCTCCATTCAACCTATCTGTGATGAAAGAAGAATCCTGGTATCCAAACATTTCTTGGTTGCCCTTTCTTACCCTATAGAAACAGAGGCATAATGACTAATGAGAAAATGAACAAATATACACAGCTAGTCTTTTACAGGAAGTCCTTTTGTGTCTAAGGAACAAGAAAAAAGTCAAAGTCTCCTGGAAAACACTGAAGTTCAAATTCATAGAAAACTAAGATATTTTTTTCATTTCTTAAGTATTCATTTTCAAGTTTTACTCTTTTTAAATAAATCTCTCTAGGTTCTTCCTTTAAATAATTGCAACTAGTTATAGGAAGAAAATTACATATTCAATTAGTTAAAGTTTGTAGGTTTGATGCTATTGCTTACTTGGTGTATAAAGGATGATGACATCGAATGTATTATGGCAGAGCAATGTAAAGTCCTACTTGGTTTATTCCACAGAGACGTGTTTCCAATAGGCCAGGTTCCATAGATAAAAGTTTATTGTCAGCTGAAAGTGATTGCTCCAAAGCTGAAGGAAACCTTAGGAGATTTCATTTCAAATGTCAGGTGGGATTATATAGGCAAGTGTTGATCAGATATGATTGAAGGCTCAGTAGAGTAATTTATGACAGTGAGAACTGATTAATAAATAAGAAATGTGGGTGTTTTTCTTGACAAGTTTGCACCTACTGTATCTCCCTAAAATTAACAAACATAAAGAAAGAGTTGAGGTAAATTTTAATCTTAATTAAGAGAAAGGCTAATTTCATTGGTTTGACATAAATAAAAAAAAGAAAATGCTGATGTTTTATGTGAACTAAATTGAAAACATACCCAAAAGGCAATATCAGTGCCAATAGAGGGGAAATGACAAGAGTCAAGAATATGCTGGCTTTTTGAAAGGAAAAGAGGAGGGGCTCCATCTAAGCAAAAAAAAAAAAATTGGACTGTCAGGTTAAGAGGCAGAGGAGCAAATACTGACAGGCCCTGCAGGCAGGGGGTATAGTCATTACCCAAAGGGTAGCTGATCCCTGTAATTAGCAGTGAAGGAACAGCTAGTCCTTACCACCCCCGCCCCGCCATTATATTCTGACACATTGGAAATAATGCTTGAAGTATTACTGCATTCCAAAATGACAGACAACAGTGTGAGATAGCTATATATATGTAGTCAGTTGAGTGCATCTTATCTTCATGATCATTGCTAGAACTTGAGAAAATGAGGTCAATTATCATGTAATCTTTCCTAGTTCTGTGTGTCCACCCACTCACAATTGGCCCCTTTAAAGTGGAGGCATCTTGCAAAGTGATTGGAATCATTTTCATCAATGATTGCATAGTTTATTTATTCCTTTTAAAGAAGATCAGCTTGTTATCTTAGAATCAACTTTTCTACTTCCAACAAAATCTCTTCTTCTGGTATAATCAGGTGCTAAGACAGAAATATATTTAGATGTTTAGGCATCCATCCAACTTTCTCTCTGAATCCTAAAAGACAACCAGTGCTGATTTCTATTAGATAAGTGTATAAATGCAAAAGGTGACTCAGGAATGAAATTGGCCTGGACGTTTGAGCATCTTTAGATAGTCATTTTATAAAGAAGTCTGGAAATAATTTTTGATGAATTTCAATAACTACCTTCATGGACCTTGGATGAATGCTCAAACTATACAATCCAACTCCCGTGAAAAGATAACTTTAGCAAACTCACAAAAAAGTCTAATTCTTTTGCATACTCTTTGAAAGACAGCATCTGGTTCTTCATAGAACAGGGACTATTTTCACGCCATATGAAAAGAGTGCCATGTGCAGCACTCTAAAATTCAAAGAAGTATACACTTTGCTTTGTGTGTAACTCAATGCCACAATTAAATGCATGGAATCTAAGATAATGTGCTTATGTCTTTCCAATCCAAAGAAAAAGTGAAGTTAGTACGGTTGCTCAATGATGAAGGAAATCAAGCCTCCTCTCCCGTATTTCAGCTATTTGTGTAAATATGTCTGAGACAGAACTTTGACAGATGGAGCCTGGTATAGTGAAAAGAAAACTGTGCTTGTTATAAGAAAGTTCAAGTTCCTGCTCCCTCTATCTTAGGACAATAGGCAAATCATTTAAACTCAGGTTCTCTTTATTTAAATCTCCTCCCTCTAGAAAAAAAGATATCAAAAGCACCTAACTTTAGTGCTATCCTTAGAAAATTTACCTGTGAACTCTATAATGCAATAAATTCAATTCAATATGTTGTTGTTGTTGTGTTAATTATTGTAATCATAAGGAAAGAATGTAAGCAAAAACAACCTGAGCTGTAACTATTCAAAGGTTCTAGGACTGTTATTGTTTGGTTATTTTTGTTTTGTTTAGCTAACATAGAGAATTCCCTGTCCATTCAAGCTATCCATTAATAAGTAAATAGTACCTATGGAGTTGCATAAGACAAATATATGCTAAATGAATCACTTAAGATCATACAATAAGAGTAAAAAGTCAGATTTAAAACTACCTAAGCCTTACAATTCCATGCCCAGTAATATACTCTGCTATATCCTTTTGAATTACTATGAAACATTTTTCTTGGGAGCATTATTCCTTATAAAAAATTAATATCTTGGTTTTTCAGCTAAACATTAAATAAGAGACAGATGGAAGCAAGACTGTTATGGACTTGTGATACACATAGGTCTTGAAGGAGATAAAGAGTCAACACAAGTAACAAAAGGGAAACTTTGAGAGCCAAGATTGAGGCTTAATGAGGAACCCTGACAACTTCCAGATTTTTCATTGGACACATTGTGATAATATACCACTTAATATACTGACAATATCTCATGGAAAGTCATAATATCATAGAATATAGAACCTTTGGGGTCATCTAGTATGTTGTTTATTTTATATGATAAAGTCTGGTTCATTTTAGACACCCAGAAGAGCTAAGTGACTTCTCCAAGATCAAAAAGACTGTAGGAATAACCTAGATTGCATTTTTCATACCCAATCCACAAGCTATTTCTATTATATGGCGCTACTTGAGAGAGACCATCCCTTAGAGCCTGTATCTGGCAGCACTGTGTGGCAGAAGGAATACTGGGTTTGGAATTAGTTGGTTTGAGATTGAATATCAATTCTGTTACTTTAGAAAGAGGTAATCTTGGGCAGTTCAGATAAACTTTTCTATATCTCACATTATTTCTCTGAAAAATTAGAAGATTGGCCCTGATGACATCTAATGTCCTAGAAATCCATATTTTTATCACATGATATCTTGGAGGCATGCTCATTTTACAGATTTTATACATACTCAAATGGATCTCTGGTGCTTTTTGATTCAGAATTCTTCCAAGAATATAGGTTGTAATTCAAACTCGCTCATTTATCCAATGTGCTTCTTGTTCAGATTCTCTAAAAAGTTTACCTTTGAGGGTTGACAGAGAGGTCCTCCTGAACTTAATAAATGAGTCCCAACATTGCCAGAAGCCAAATGGATTACTCTGTTGGTCCCCTTGTTCCCTGGTTGGAGTACTAACAATTATTCCCACAATAGGAATGGTCCATTTTCTTTTCCTATACTATAGCTCCTTAATGAAGTACTTTTCTTTCATTCTTATTTAGATTTTCCCTTTATTTATGTATTAACTCACAATTATCACCAGTGCCCCTACCTATTACCCTCTGTATGATAATCATGAGTTCTTCATAGGCTGTGGTGCTATACATCTTGATACCATATAGCATTACTGAAAAAATTATTTGATTGAATATTGAATATTGAATTGATATTGAATTTGATTGAATATTGAATATTGAAAAATAAGTGTTTGCTTTCACAGGAAGCTTGGATTCAGGAAGAAATTTGTGATTTATCAAAATTAACCCAGTTTGATATCTTTTAAAATATGGGCTCAACTCATTGTATGTCTACATTTAATGATATATATATATGTATATATATGTACTTATATATGGATAGATGTAGATATGTATATGTGTGTGCACACATATAAATACACTTATGTATACATGTACTCTTACATATATGAATTATATTTATAAACAAATATATTATGTACAATATACACATATACTATTGGTCAAACTCTACAGTGTCCTCATTAATGCATATTAAAATCTAGATAAAAGACTTTCTTCATCTACTTTATCTTTCTGGTATGAATTGACAGATCAAATTCCATTAAATGAATACCTCTTCTGAGAGGTTTTTCAAACTCTTGAGATTTGACAAAATTAATTTAATTTTGTTAGTAAACAAAATGACCTGAAGATGTTACCATTAGAAAAAATGGTTTTCTACTTCTAATCTGCACTGCATCTATTCTATCAGAATGGCTAATACTTTTAGTGATCATGCATATTTCTGGTTTATGTTTTGACAATGTTTATTTATAGTGGGTCATTAAATAGCATTATTTCTTTTTAAGTAATTTCTTTTCCAGAAATTCTAAATGTTCTTGTTTTCAAGTTAATGGGAGACACAGCATTGTGGAAAAGCCTGTTAGGAAGTTTTTTTGCTTATTCAAATCATTTTTTTTCATAATCATTAAACAATATAAACAATGATTTCTTAAATTTTATACATCTTTGAGGTAATTGTGAAATAGCTAAGGATATGGTCTATAATTTTTAATATCTCTTGTGAAACCCTGTCTATTTCCTAATAATGCTTTTATTTAGGATATTCTTAATTCATATATATATATATAGGACTATCATACATACTTTTTATAAATTGAAAAATAAGATAATCATTTGGCTGCTATTGATGTTATTTTGTTTTCTATCTTTTTTAGTATTAATAAAGTAGAATTTTTTCATATCTTTTGGCATTCTCCTCCTTATCTTGTATTTCCTCCAAAATAGACTTTCTGCCCACATACTATACTTGGTTCAATTTTCTTATTTTCTATTCTTTATTTTCCTCAGTTATATTTCAGTATTCTTCATTACCACCTTTTACTGTAGTATTAGGATTCATAGAGGCAACTAAGTGGTTCCTTGGATAGAGTACTGGTCCTAGAGTCAGAAAGATTTAAGTTGAAAAACAGCTTTAGACACTTACCAACTGTGACACTTGGAAAGTCACTTAACCTCTATTTGTTCTAATCCACTAAAAAAGAAATGGCAGACCACTTGAGTATACAGTATTTCTCAAGAAAATTCCATGGACAATCCTGAAAGACTTATGACGGGGAATGCTTTCAACTGGGAGAGGAAGCACTGTTGGAGTCAGACGTATGTGGATTGAAGTATACTTTTACATCAGTGTATTTATGGTTTTATTTGGGGGTTTTGGATAAGTATAAGTGTGTTCTTACAACAATGACCAATATGGAAGTGTGTTTTGCAGGAAAATCAAAGAAAAGAAAAGAAAAGAAAAGAAAAAAGTCCTTGAATAGCATTGATGTGCTATATAGTACACAGTGTCTTGAAGATATGAATATGACTAAATGACTGAATAACAACATAGTTTTTAAGTTATCCTTCAAAGAATATATAGATTGGCAAGTGATTTAGATCTTTGCTTAAGGTCTTTCTGTGTTATTTTTTCTTCCTTCTTGTAGTAATTAATCTACATGTGTTAAGTTTTAAGCAAAATCATTATGATTGGTTTCAATATGATTTCTGTTATCCTTTTTCCAATTTTGATTTTGAATAACCTGCTTAAATAATTTTAATTTAATTGTTTTAGTTGTAAATATTTTTTCTTTTTCATCTTAATTTTTATACATTACCATCTTAACTAACAATTTTGTAGTTTGTATACCAATAGTTAGCTCAAGTACAACTCTTACATTAATAACAAGCCTTTAAATAATAACCAGTCCTTTAAATATACTTTATTTTAAAATATTTTTACATGTACATATTTGTACAAAGTAATTTCTTACTTTTCATCTTTGGATCTAATGTACTTAGCACAATTTCTGGCACAAAGCAGTTTCATCATGAATATTGGATTGAATTGAATGGATTTACTAAATTGACCAAACTGTCTTTTTACTTATCATTTACTAAATATCTTAAGTAAAGTAGATAAAAATTAGGTCTTCCTATTGTTGGAAATTCTTTATACATCATATATACTAACAAAATTATATAATTGTAGTTTCTTTGGGTTGAAGAGACCATATTCTAGTAAAAACTTCAGCTGAATCATATACATGCATGACATAATGTTGCCAATGTATTAGTCCAAATAATATGTTAGTATTTGTCATACAGTTATTTTAATTATAGTGAAGCAAATGAAGACATGTAGAATCAGTAAACCCCAAATTTTGTCCTGACTCTTGCTTCTGAATGATATTTAATTTTAAAGGCCTTAGTTTATTATTCTTTAAAATTACAGGTTATAGCAGATAGATAATCTAGACGGGCCCTTCCTGGTGTAAAGATCTATTATTTTATTAATTTATTCAACAAAACAAAAAAAAATAAGCCTCTATCAAGTGAATTAGTACTATTTTGGTTTGTGGGGGTAAATAAAAGAGCTGATCAATCCCTTTTACCTATTTTATATACTATTCTTATTCAACAAATACTACTCTCAGTTATCTATGTAAGTATAATAATTAAACATTCACTTGAGGAAAGAAAATAGAGTTCATTCATAAACTTGCTTATTCTAAAATGATTGAGGGTTGATGAGAGAATATATAAGCCTTTAAGCCTGAGTCTGGAGATGAGTTTTCACTGGGTGACTGTGGTTGTATTCAGGGTCAGATAATATTGTGAGACTTTTAGTGAGAAATAAGTCTTTGCAGCTTTCCCTTTTTTATAAGTGCAAATTCTGTCTCAAGTGTGTTTGTAATATTTCACTAGTTTTCTGGCACTAATTCTGTCATTGGCAGGGAAGCAAGGCATTATCTGCAATATCTACTTCAAGATTGCTACTTTGGAATCTTTAAGGTAAAGCAGGCAGAAAAGGAAATATGGAGAGAGGCAAATTCTCCCCAATGAATGATGTTATTGATTTGTTAAACCTGTTCTTTTACAAACGGTATGCTCTTATGATATGGTATAAACTTCAGAAAAAAATTTAGAGCTTAATGGTTTACCCCTCAACAGTCAGCTGTTGCTCATTAGATAAAGAGTTCCAGGGGGGAACACATTGCCATTAAATTCATGGTTTCGATTTCTAACAACTCTCTTTAGCCAGCCTTGATACTTAAGTATCCTATAAGTATTTCCTGTAGTTTAACATTCACTCAGAACTTTTTGTATAGCACTCAACTACCAATTCCAATTTTTCTAATGTGTAGGAAACTCCACCTGTCAGTAGTACTTGCCTCTTTGTTTTCTTTTTTTTTCTTTTTTAGTTTTTTTTTTAGTTTGAATCACTAGAGCTTAGCTAGGCTTTATTCATAGTAGTAAGTACTTAGTAAATTATATAGGCAAGTACATAGTAGGCACCTAGTAGGTGTTTGGGTTTAGGATTTGATACCCAGGTATTCCAAACTCTTCACCCAAAATCTTTTCATTATCCCATACTATTGCTGACTGGGGCATAAAACAAACTTACATAGAGTTTTTAGTATCTCTTCCATGAAATGATTTATAATATCATATTATCTTTCAATGCCTAATGACCTTCCCTTCATAAATAGTATTTTAATTGAATAGGTGATAGATAGAGATAATTATTCCATTCCCTCTATATGGGTTATTTAAAGATAGAATTGGTATTGATTGTCCTCAGTTAGTAATCTAATTACTGCAAAGTGTGCACTAAGGGATAACGTAATTGACAAATAACAAAAAATAACAAAATTGTTATGGGTGCCATGAGATTATGGAATCAGGTCTAGATTCAACTTAATCCTGTCATTCACTATATATATTATATATCTTATGTAAAATCATGTAACTTTTCTGGGCCTTATGTTCATCTGTAAAGTAAGAAAATTTTTTAAAACAGCGATGGACAAACTACAGCCCATGGGCCAGATGTGGCCCCCTGAAATGTTCTATCAGTATGGGTGACATTATTCCTAATCTGACAAATACAATGAGTAGGATACAATACAATGAAACTTCCAAAGAGTTGCCTTAGAAACAGACTGACAGATGAGCATTTCCTTTCCTTTGGCCCCCTCTTTAAAAAGTTTGCCCATCACTGTCTTAAAAGATTTATAAGGGTTCTTCCAGATTTAAATCCTGTGATATTTTACATATATATATATATGGAAGTAGCAGTAACATTAAATACCAAGTTGCTCTAAACTGGAAGAAATTATTCTAATTATTTTTTAAGTTCTGATATCACTTTCTGATGAACTTACTTTCTAAATTCATACTGATTGCAAATAGAAAAGGAAAAAAGAAAAAATGAAATACATTAATAAAAAATAAAATCATCCTTTTATAGGGAATCTTATAATATCCACAATAGCTAGCATTTATAGAGCACTTTAAGATTTTCAATGTACTTTTTATANATATATATATATATATATATGGAAGTAGCAGTAACATTAAATACCAAGTTGCTCTAAACTGGAAGAAATTATTCTAATTATTTTTTAAGTTCTGATATCACTTTCTGATGAACTTACTTTCTAAATTCATACTGATTGCAAATAGAAAAGGAAAAAAGAAAAAATGAAATACATTAATAAAAAATAAAATCATCCTTTTATAGGGAATCTTATAATATCCACAATAGCTAGCATTTATAGAGCACTTTAAGATTTTCAATGTACTTTTTATACAAATGACATCCCTAGGAGATAGAAATCATTATTATTCCCACCTTATGGATGAGTAAATTAAGGTAGACAGAGGTTAAATGACTTGACCAGTGTCACACAGCTAGTAAATGTCTGAAAGAGGATGTCAATTCAAGTCTTTCTTAATCTAATTTCAACAGTTTATCCCCTCTTCCACTTAGCTGCCTAAGCAACAATTCTTGCTGAACTTGAAATTTGAAAGTAATGAGAACAGAGGATAGATACCTAAAGAAAAATAGTTGAATAGGTTAAAACACTTAAAGGAATGAAGAACACCAAAATAAAGTTGAGGTATTAAAGCATTACTTAAGATTTCTTAAGAGATGCTTTTATACTATCATTAGTATGATTAAAATAGAGAACTAGTAGACAACATTCACATTCCAATACTTGAATTTTCAAGGATCTATATGATAAATGTGATGCTAATGAAAAGTGAAGTAGAAAAATCTCTGTCTCAAGATTATTGTTAAGATTCTCTTGATGCTAAAAAATATCAAATAAATTATTTTCTCAAAACACTGAAACCTTCTCATCAATTACTAACATGTAACATTGCTTTACTATTATCTTTGCTTGGTATTCATTCCAATTTGACAATCTGATCTCTCCACTCCATGATAGCCTAGATTAGTTTCCATAATAACAACATTGTGTCTCTTTTTCTACATATAGAAAAAGGAAAGTAAAAAATTACCCATGACCTTTTATCAAGTAGCCATCCCATCCTGTCTGGTTATTCATAGTAGCTTCATAATTTTTCTCAATTCATGATAAAAATAAAGAAGATAATTGTAAGGAACTCAATAATTTATTGTATGTCTTCCTATGTTCCTTTGATGAATTCCAATATATAGGTTGTTACTTTACCGCTTTGCAAAATAAAGTATTTTCAGATTTCATAAATAAGACATTAGCATTATAGAATGTTAGAGCTGGGCAGTGCCTACAAGATCATTTAATCCAATCATCTCATTTTATATAGGAAACCGAAGTTTAGGAAAGGTTAAATGACTAGTCCAAGATATGTAAAGCTAATATCTAGCAGAACTTTGTAAGAGAAACCAGAAAGAAACAAAATAATATAAAACTCCTATAATGATTCAGCTTTTTTCTTCCACTAGAATTCTTTTTTAACATTCAGCAATTTTACTTTTATATGTTGAAATACTTTTATTATTGATATGTGAAAAGAACACATTTGGATTTATATATTTTGAAAATGATATCCTTTTTTGTATAATAGCAATTTTTCAACCTGGGCCAAATTGTAGGCATATTTCTGAGAGTCTTAAAATTAACATTTTCAAATATGAGTAGGAAACACTATAGTACAATGGAAAGAATACCTAATTTGAAATGAGAAAATTTCAGTTTCCTATCTCATCATCTTATTAACTGTATCCCTGGTTTGGGAAGGCTCAATATCTCTATGAGTTTCATTTTCTACAACTATAAAATGGGCATAATAAGAAGAACAATAACAATGATAGTATAGGGTAGTGGCTCTAGTGGGCATAATGATTTATGCATATACACATTCATAAAAATATGAGTTTGTACTGTACATACATGTATGTAGATATGTACATTTACAGATGCTAGATGATGGTAGTGGTGATGATGTCCAATACCACCACTAGATGATGAGGGAAGGTCTCTTGATATTATCATCTCCATTTTAAAGAAAAGTAATATAAAGTTCTCAAAAAGGGCAAGTTCCTTGAGGGTGTCCTAATACTCAGTAAGAATTAGAGACAAGATTTGATCCCAGTTATCCTGACTCCAGGTTATCAGTTTTAGTGTTTGTACTACCTATATTATAAGCTTATTGTGAGATTCAAGTAAGACAATGTGCATAAAATATATTTGGAAGTTATTAAATACTATAGAAATGTAAAACACCATTATGCATGCAACAAAATTAATATAAAATCTGGAAAATAGGTATTGCATTGAATTAGACAGAATATTCTCTATATCCTATTTTATAAATTCCTATGCCAATAGTTTTAAAAGTGGGACACTTACCTATAGAAAATACAATTAGTAGTTTTATAAGGAAAAACAAACAAAAATATCTTTTGATTTCTATATAACAAAGGGGATAGAAATGAGAATCTTTAAGATAAATCCAAGACCTCATTTCCTTCTGTACCTACCTGATATCTGCTAGGCCTGAGCATATCCTATTTTTAAGCATCATTATTGAAACTGAAAACAGATAGGACAAAAGAACACTAGACAAAGCTATTCACCATTGTTAGGCAAGGGGACAGTGTAACAATTCTGAAATTCTTATAGGGATCCTGCTGACTTTGGCCTTGGGTTTATGGGTACTTGGGCACTCTCAGACAGTAAATGACAAACTACTTCCCAAGGTTATTGCTCCCTGTTCATCAATGGTAAGTATCTTCTTGATCTGGGGAAATTGTAGATCCTCTTGAAAAAATGGCAGGGAAATGATAGTAGCAGACACATCATCCTATTATACTGAAATCAGATCCAAGGTTGTTCTACCTGAACAATTCTTCAACCCAAAATTGTGGCTGCAAAGTCTGAATATGAGAAGATAATGAAAAGAATGACAGACCCAAAAAGGAAGAAGCTAGAGTCATTTTTAAAAAAGGATTTAAAATTACTATGCTTTACACTCACATACATTTTGTCCATATACATATTATACAGGGGTAAAAATCTTCCTTTATCAGATTTTTATCTTTAATTAATAGATATGGATTTTTAAGCTTGATGTATATTCATAATTGACTTTCTAACCTATATATATATATATATATCCTTCCATGTCCATATTAAGATCTTTTTCTCATTTTTTCATCAATGACAGTATCGAAGGAAGTATTTCTTCCTTTTTTCTGCAGAAAGAAGGCAAAGGGTAGATTTTCAGATAGAAAGCATGGGAGGGCATGCAATATGGAGAACAAGAAGGAGGCTGATTCAGTAAGTACTCAGCCACCACATTAAGAAGAAATGAACTTGGGAAACCAGGAGAAGTAACTTGATGGATGCCAAGCTGTTGTTATTGTTGTTATGTCATTTCAATTGTTTCTGATTCTTTGTGCATAATTTGCAGTTTTGGGGGAGCAAAAATACTGAAACGGTTTGCCAATTTTTTTCTCAGCCCTTTTTACAAATGAAGAAATTGAGACAAATAGACAAGTAATTTCCCTAGAGTAATTCAACTACTAAGTATCTGAGGCTTGATTTGAACTCAGAGAGATGAGTTAAAAATAACTCTGAGATTTTAAGTCTAAGTAAAACTAAAAGAATGATGGATGTTTGCATTAATAGAATGAGGGGAATCACAGGAAATTTAAGCTGCTCCAAAGGGAATAATGGTAAATTCTATTTAGGCCAAAATGATGAGGTTCTATTGAAGCACTACAATGGAAATACAATGGAAATTTCTGGGATGCATTAAAAATTCTTAGACCTATGGTATGGTAAAGAGTAGAGATATAATTTGTTAGTATCGTTATAGAAGGAATAGTTTAAACAATGCAAAATTGTTATATTAGTTTGAATGACAGTATAAAAAAGAGAAGCAAGCTAGTAGAGTATTCAAATTCAATAACTTACATGAAACATCTAGGGGAAAGGCAATGAGCTAGGTATTAGAGATACAAAATTTTGCCTATAGCATTCCTTTGATCTAACAATTTATTAAGCTTGTCAAAAGATGGAATTAAGTTAGTCTTGAAGAACCTCTTTTCTTAGCAGGTTCAGGTTTAGAAAGAATTGGATATAGTTTTTTGGAAGAGACATACCTGAGGTAGAACTCTGAAAAAGGCATACATTTAAATAGTCAAATGGTATGTATGTTTATATGTTTGGATTGTTTGGGAAAGGGAGAAATCCATTCCAGGAATGAGAGATGACAAAGGCAAATCCACAGAAGTGGGATAGGGCAGGAAATTAAGGAAGCACGATCACTCTCCTTTGTCTAGAGGTTAGAGTCAGTTAACAGAAGTCATATGAAATAAAGTAGTTCAATTGTTCAGAAGACAGAGATTTGGACTTAGAATCAGGAAGACCCTAATTCAGATCTTGCCTCTGGGAAATTATTAAGTATGTGAACCTGGATCTAACTCCTCTCAGTCTCACTTTCCTCATTTTTAAAATGAGGATAACATCTATTTCATATATTTAATGTGAGGATCAGATTAGATAACATATGCAAAGCATTGTGCAAACCTTAAAGAAATAAAAAAAACAATAGCTACTACTATTATTGCTAATTCTGTTGGTTATGCTATTATGACTATGAGCATGACTTCTATTACTATTATTATTGCAACTACTACCACTGCTACTACTAAACCACCTCCACCATTATTACCACTATACCACCACCCCTGCTACTACTACTATTATTACTACTATTCTTTTTCCTCATCTTCCTAATAGTAAATAAGTGTGAAAGATGGAACTAGATTGTATTTGGTCTTTTTAAAAATTATTTTCTTAAATTTAATTAATTAATTTAGAATATTTTTTCCATTGTTACATGATTCATGTTCTTTCCTTGCCCTCTTCCCTCCCCCCTCCAGAAGCCAATGAGAAATTTCACTGGGTTTTACATGTATCATTTATTAAAACCTATTTCCATATTATCAGTATTTGCAACAGAGTGATCACTTAAAGTCACCATCCCTAATCATATCCCCAGTGAACCATGTGATCAATTATATGTTTTTCTTCTGAGTTTCTACTCCTACAGTTCTTTCTCTGAATGTGGGTAGTGTTCTTTCTCATCAGTTCCTCTGGATTGTCCTGGATCATTGCATTGCTGCTGGTAGAAAAGTCCATTACTTTTGATTGTGCCACAGTGTATCAACAGTCTCTGTGTACAGTTTTCTCCTGGTTCTGCTCCTTTCACTCTGCATTACTTCCTGGAGGTCTTTCCAGTTCACATGGAATTCCTCCAGTTCATTATTCCTTTCAGCACAATAGTTTTCCATCATCAGCAGATACCACAATTCGTTCAGCCATTCTCCAATCGATGTACACCCCATCATTTTCCATGTATTGGGTCTTTTATTACAACTTACTGAGTTTACATTTTATTCTTCAGGCAAAAGGAACCACTGAAAAATTTTCAATAGAGGAGTGACATAATCATGTCTTAATTAATAATATTACTTTGGTAAGAGTAGATGGAATGGAGAGATGGGGTTTTAGAATAGAAGGTTATGACAGTGTGGCAAAGGAGAGATATCTTTGGACTAAATTGATGTGGTAGAATTTGGAATGAAATGGCAGAATCAGATTCAAAGGAATTACAGAGACATGCTGCATAAGACACAATAGTTATTTGTAAGTGGATGAAGTGAAATGAAAAAGAAAGCAAATTTAAAAATAATTTCCAGATTTTGAGCTAAGATGGTCACAATGGTGGTGTTATCAACAGGAATAGGAAAATTAGAAAGGTTTAGAAAAGAAGTTCAGAAGGGAATGTTGTACATTTACTTCTCATCAGTCTGAATTTAAGGCATTGATAAAAACCCAGGTAGCAAAGTTGCATATATAGAGAGGGAAAATCAGTTTACTTTTTAGAGTACATATCTTTTTTCTGTAAATGAAGCTATTAATATCATAATGATAATAAGCCCTAAATAAAATGAATTCAGGAAGACTTGGATTTACATTTTTTCTCAGACAATTATTACATGAGTGATCATGTTCAGTTGATACAAACTCTCTGTACCTCAGTTTCATCTTCTAGAAAGTGGAGAAGATAATAGCCCCTGTTTTATGAGGCCCAAATGAAATAATTCATGTTAAGAATTTCAGAATGCTTGAATAATAATAATAATAATGTTAATAGTTATTCAATAATAATAGTTCAATATTATTCAATAGTTCAATAAAAATAATAATTATTATTACCTCTATTCATAGCATTTTTCTTTCATTTATTCACTTGAAAACCAAAGTGCTGATTCTGTACAAAGCAATTTGCTGAGTAATGGGGAAAATATAAAGTCTATGCTTCCATGAAACTTATAATTAAGGAAGGGGGATATAACATATACAAATAAATATTATCTTGAAATGATCATAAATAATGATGATAATGGAAATAGATTATAATAAGAGCTTAAAAAGCATAATTTGAGAAAAACAGTTCTAGAATCATAAGTGTGATATGAATATGAGATAAGCTATAGCAGAAGTTGCTATTGGGTAATACTTGCACAATAGTATAATTGCTAATTTCATGGGTCAATTATATAATTCATCATGTCTTACATGCATATGAAGCATCAGTGATTACAAAATGCTTTCTCCATAACAACCCTGTATAAATGGGTAGTGCAGGTATTACATAAATCTTGGTTGTGAAAATTGAGGCACACAGAAATTTACTGACCTGTCCATGGTCAAAGAATTTAGGCATATCTGAACTGGGATTCAAACCAGGGTCTGATTCCAAATCTGGTGTTCTTTCTAGTAGACTATCTCATCATAGGATCATAAGTCTCTTTATAAATCAAGTTAATCGGAGCAACAGTTCCAAAGATCAAAATGTAACCTAGCATAAATACTTTTAATCTAAGTCATTTATTTTTATTTTTGAATGCTTGCTAGTACATGGAATAAAAATTTGAATAATAATTTCCTTGCTATCCTATACATTCAAAGTAGGCCTTATAAGGGTTGATGTATGATGGGAATTAACAAAGAACAGTTTTCATAATAGACCATATAAAAAAGTTGTAGAAAGTTTTCATGAGAAAGGGGAACATTATATACAGCAAAAGAAATACTGTTTGAAGATAATTTATATATGACCATCTCCAGAGAAAAAACTGATAAATACAAACAAGTGAGGAAGAGATTTATATATACATACATCTTTTTGTTAGATGATGCCTTCTCTAGTGTAGTGGGGGGGGGTAGAGGGAGGAGATACCTGGGGAAGTTTAATGTAACAAACAAATATATTTTAAAAGAAAGGGAACAATTAATAGTCAGCTTTCTGGAATGCTTTAGGTGCATTATAACTTTAAAACAAGGTTATGAATTAAGTGACCCTATTATGATTCTCCAGATCCTTGATTCTTTGATTAGCTTTAACTAGCTAAGAAAATCAGACAAAAGGATGTTCGTTTCACTATTTCTTCATTATCCATAATTTGGACCCCAACCCCCCACCCCACCCCAAATCCTTTAATTTACTGAGGAGGATGTCTTGAGTCTCTGGCAGGTAGATTATAGAGAGCCCCGTACCATACAGGTATATATAAAATGTTGAAAACCCCTTCATTATAGAACTTATGCATTGATTGTCAAAATCTGACAAGGATAATAAACACCCCTAATTACCATGGAAGCAGTCTCCTCCAACTTTCTTTTGTTAAAGGCATTTATGTTCTATTCCAGGCAAATACTCTTGCTCTGCCTCTTAGCCTGACATAAATTATTTTTATATCAATCTTTCAGATAAGAGGTTGTCCTCTGAGTGATAGCTATGGGGAATATAGTTCCTCTGGGAAAGGAAAATTAATTTGTGTCATTATTTTCTATATTTCACTATTCCCTTAGCTGCAATACAGCTAAGAAGCTTACAGTGTAAGTCTATGCCCCAACAGTTAAATTTCATGAGCAGATATCATTAAAGACCAAAAGCCCTTAAAATAAGGTTAGGTGTTAGAAATTGAAAGGAAGAAAAAATAGAGAAGGTAACCAAGAGAGGTATTTAAACCAGCTTCATTATTTTTACTACGACAGAATTATATTGCCTTGTTATTTTCCAAGAAACTGTAACATATTGGGTATCTCATTAGGGGAAGAAGATTTGATATCACCTCTTAGGCAGTGTGAGTTAAATTTTCAAATGGTGAGAAGGGAGTAGGTCCACAAATCATATTCATATATAAACATGTTATTTAGTTTTTAAATTGGCTTACAAGCTATTTGACTAACTCCTGTGGCTTTCATCATGTGGCTATCTTAGTAGGATGATTTCACTCAAGCAGAGTCAAATTGTGTGAAAAATAATAGCTTAAGGAAGTTAAAACTTTAATATTTTATACAGTTACAAGTAGTTCATGGTCATTCTAATTTTTTGCAGTTGGGAAGAACAAAAAACTTTCCTTCACAGTTAAAACTAAATCAAGCTGCATATGAAATTAAAGTTTGGCCATGTGACTAGATCCAAAAGTTTCATCTTATCCAAAAATATCATCAGGTATTTGGTTGAAGAGACCTCACTGAAATCAAAATCTATCAAGTCTTTTGGAATGGATGAATGTGGACTTCAGTTTAATACCTCAGCTCTTGAACACATAGCAAAAACAATGGGCAAAGAGGTTCAAAGAGGATTGATGACACATAACCATGTTTTATGAAGGAATGGATGATCACAAAGCTAGTACATTTACTCGGTGAGATTTTTCCAAATATGTAAATTAAATCGCTACCTGAGAAAAAATTAGACTTTTTAGCATTGTATGAACACACAGCAAGTTCAGGTTTTCTCAAATTCTTTTGTTCAGCAGCCATTGCTGCAGAGCCAAACATCAAGTAACTTGCTCCAACTTTACATCTGTTTAAAGCAATTTCTCTGGAACAAATAACCTTTGACCCTTCTTCCTTTACTTATCCTCATCATTATCCAGCTGCTCAGTAAAAAAGAGTTTGCAGAGGAAGTTAGAAATACAAAGGGCAAGAATTAAAAATAAAAAAAGATTGTCAGATACATTAAAGTTGTATTCATTACTGGTTTGTTGACTCCCAACTTTGTGTCTGAAACCTGCTTTATTAGTTTCCTCAGGCTACAATAGCCATGCCATGACTCATTCCAAAACTGAGAGATGATGAAATTAAACTGTGCTCACCTATTATTGAAGCCAGAAACTAGAGAGTGATAACCAGCATTTGTGAGATGAGAATAAGCTACATCAAACTGGATGCAATTTCTCCAGCATTTTGATTTTGATAATAGGAGGTTAAAAGAAGAAGACTTGGAGATAATGGTCATGAGACCATTTTCAGATAAAACTGATTGGCTTATGGGGTATGTTTAAATACTATCATATTTTATTACTTTTTCAGATGGAAAGTAGTGAATATAGAAGGAGGAGATGGATTGAGAAAGCAAATGCCCAGTAAGGAAAATGATATCTTGGAATTGCATTTGGTTTTCTGCAAAATGGTCTAAGAGATCAAAGAAAGAACTAATAGCCAGGAATGTAGAGTTATTCAATAACTGATAATCCTTTAAAAATATACTTGCCTACAGTCTCATGAATCTAATTTTGGCCTTTAAACTGACAGTGGAAGAGGAAGAAGGGCAAAATTGTTCATGTGTCTTTTTAATCAAATTCCACACAAACAAGCAGATGTAAAATAGAGAAAGAGAGAGAAACAGACAGAAACAGAGAGAGGAATACAGAGAAAGGGATAGACAGACAGAGAGAAGGGAGAGGGAGGAAAAGTAGGAAAGAGAGAGACATGAAACATATGGTTCTAGAAGCTTATACACAAACATATACATTATGAATAAGCATGGTACACTAAAGACCTTAATGCTTGGAAATGAATTCAAGCTCATAGGATATAGAAATAAAGGGAAGTAATATCATGAACTAGAAATTGCCAAAAGACAGAATTGGGCTCCATGCAAGGAAAATCTTACTAACAAGTCTACCCGTGCAAAAAAGTGCATGGGATTCTTTAAAAGGTGGTGGATTTTTCATCAATGGAAGTCTTTAAGTAAAGTTTGAATTTCCAGTTGTCAGACATTCTAAAAAAATATTTTTGTTCATGTACAAGTTGAATTAGAACAAGGTTCTTATAACCATTTTTTTCTTTTAGAAGATTCTTAGTCTAGAGAAGCCTATGAAACCTCTCAAAATAATATTCCTCAATACATAAAACATGTAGGGCTACAAAGGAATTCAATTATGCTAAAATACAGTTTTTTTAAAAAAATGATTTCATCAACTAGATACATCTTCTTGGTTTTTTCCTTTATTTTCCCACATAATTTCTAAGCTATTGCCATTCTTTTTAGTCATACAAGTTCATGAACTAAATGTCATTATTCCTCATCCAAAATATTGAATCAGTTGGCAGATCTTGTTTTTATTTGCATATGTCTTGAATTTCTCTTCTCTTCTCACACAATATCTACTCTATGTCATGTCCTGATCAAAGTCTTTACCAAACTGTTGTGAAAATCTCATAACCGATAACTTGATAACCATACTTTAAGTCTCTCCATAACTCCAGTTCCTTTATTCAAGGGACTGTAAAAATGATTTCCCAAAAGTATTGGTCTTTTCTGCTCTAATCAAAAAAATCCATTGACTCCTTTTCAATGCTTCGATAAGATATTATTTCATTTTATCTTATTCATGCACACACATATATGTATATATATATTTTTTTTCCCTATCTTGTAATGAACTTCAAAGTAATGCTCCAAAATGAATTCCAAGGTGGCAGAATCAATAAAAGCATGGGGTGAAAGATTTCCCTTCCAAGGATGACTTGGACTGTTGTCAGGAAAGGTTGGTCTCACTGGGGTGAGAATGGAGCACAACCCAACACAGGCTGTGCTTCCACAGATTAGCAGCAGACCTTTGGGTCAATTGAAACAAAGGCTTCTGGAGTTGTCAGCCTATAGATGGGGGTTAGAAGGAATTATAGGGGAGCCTTTGCTGGCATTGGGTTCATTGTTGTATTGCTCATATGCATTTCCAGATCACAGTCTTACGGGGAGGAGGATTACAAGCACCCAGAGGACAAGGTTCAGGGAATTGGGAACCCTGATCACAATTCCAATTTTCTAAATGAAAAATAAGTACAAAAACTCATTGACGAGTACTCCTTAAAAAGTAAATGGACTGGGGGCAGCTGGGTAGCTCAGTGGAGTGAGAGTCAGGCCTAGAGACAGGAGGTCCTAGGTTCAAACGCGGCCTCAGCCACTTCCCAGCTGTGTGACCCTGGGCAAGTCACTTGACCCCCATTGCCCACCCTTACCAATCTTCCACCTATGAGACAATACACCGAAGTACAAGGGTTTAAAAAAAAAAAAGTAAATGGACTAAATAAAAGAGGAAATATAAAAGCACACTGAAGAATACATTTCTTTAAAAATTAAAATTGATGATGCAGAGTAAAATGAGCAGAACCAGGAGAACATTGTACACAGAAGCAGACACATTGAGCATAATCAAATGTAATGGACTTCTCTACTAGTAGCAATTCAAGGATCCAGGACAATTCAGAGGGACTTATGAGAAAGAACGTATCCACATCCAGTGGAAGAACTGTGGGAGTAGAAACACAGAAGAAAAACATATGATTGATCACAGGGTTTGATGAGGATAAGATTGGGGAAACTGACTTTAAATGATCACTCTATTATAAATAGTAATAATATGGAAATAGGTTTTGAACAATGATACATGTAAAACCCAGTGGAATTGCTCCTCAGCTCTGGGAGGGGGAAGGATGGAGGGAAAGGAAAGAACATGAATGATGGAACCATGGAAAAATATTCTAAATTAACTAATTTTAAAATAAAAAATGGAATTGAGCAAATGGAAATTAAAGACTCTGTGAGACATCAAGAAATAAAAAAAATGAAATCAAAAAGATGAAAAAAAGCTAAAAGAAAATGTGAAATATCTCATCGGAAAAGTGTCTGAACTTAAAAATATATCCAGGAGAACTAATCTAAAAATTACTGAACTACCTGAAAGCCATGACCATAAAGAGTCTAGACATTATATTTCAAGATTATAAAGGGAAACTTCCCTGATAACTTGAAACAGAGGGGAAAAAATATAAATTGAAAGTATCTACCTATCACGTTCTGAAAGAAATCTCAAATTGAAAACTACCAAGAATATTATACCTGAAATTCAGCTATCAAGTTGAGAGAATATTGCAAGCATACAAAAGAAAAAAAATCAAATACTGTGGAGTTCTAGTCAGGTTAAAATGAGATTGAGCGGCTTTTACATTAAAAGACTGGAGCGTCTATAACATGATAATCTGGAAGACAGAGGAATTATAATTAAAACAAAGAATAATCTATCTAGCCAAGCTGAGTATAATACTCCAGGAGGAAAAAAAATGGATATCAAATGAAATAGATGATTTTTTCAAGGATTCCTGATGAAAAGACCAGATATGAAAAGAAACATTTGACTTTCAAATACAATACTCAAGAAAAGCAGAAAATGAGAAACAGGAAAGATAAATCATAAAGGATTCAATAAGATTAAATTATTTACATTCCTACATGGGAAGATAATACTCGTAATTCCTAAGAACTTTATCATTATTAGTGATGTTAGAGGGCATGGATATGAGTTAATTATGACAAGATGACATTAAAAAAAGGAGAATGAGGGATGCATTGGGAAAAGGCTGAAGGGAGAGGTAGAATGAGGTAAATTATCTCACATAAAACATGCATGAAAGAGCTTTTGCAGAGAAGGGGATGATGGGTGGGAGTGCACAACACTTGAACCTTACTCTAAAAGAGGGAATAATAGACACATTCAGTTGGGTATCAAAATATGTCTTATAATATTGGGAAGTATGTGGGGAAAGGGCTAAAGGAATGGAGTCAGGGGAGATGATATAGGAGAGCGTGGATTGGGAAGGTAGTCAGAAGGAAAATATTTTTGAAGAGGGATACGGCAAAACTATATATAGAGAAGGAGAAACAAGAAATAGTATGAGGATTAAAATTCTCTGTAGACTATATATTAATTCATTATTATTTATTAGGTAGTGAAAGTGGGGTGGAGAGAGAAAAGGCAAATAGTCACAGGACTAGGCACCTAGATCATCTGAGTTTGCCATTCACCTTGTCTTCCTTCACTAGCCAAGAGACAAAACATGAGCTGCCCTACCAGGAAAGTCCAAAGAGAGAGCTGCTTCTTTCGAGCTCCCTAATTCATAGCATTGGTGACATCATTCCTTCTGGGTCTGCCTGGTTGCACAGTCTTGACCTCAGTCCAGGTCAGAAGCCAGTCTTCCAGATACCAGGAATCATATGGAACAAGAGGGAAGAGTCTTCTGGGACACCAGGGAGTAATGAGGTCTCTGGCATCCTCTCATAGTACACACCTGAACCCAGTCAAAGGATGACACTAAGACTCCGGTTGGATCCAACCATTCTGAAGAGCAATATAGAAATATATTTATCATGACACTACATGCATAACCTATTTCAAACTGCTTGCCTTCTCATTGTAGAAGGTAAGGAGGAAGAAAATTTGATACTCTTTTTTTTTTAGGTTAAAAATTCTTTTTACATGGAAATAGAAAAAATATAAAAAAGAAAATGTTCATAATTTATAAATAAGTAGATATATGAATTAATTTAGAACATATCCTTTTTTTGTTGCTTGTTTGTACTGAAGTATGTAATCAAAAAGTTTAGAAGCCAGTGACCTAACAGTTTCCTTACATTGAACCTATGTGGATAATCACTAGTGAAATGATGTCATTTTATTCATTCCATTTTTGCTTAGGAAAACCAGGGATTATTTCATGTAGTAGAATAATCTTGTTATTTGAATGGTAAGATTGATACACAGTTATAACTTGGAGAATGTCAGGAGCTTTGAAATTTATAATTTTTATTAACATAATTCACCCACTTCCCTGGATTTTTAATTAGATTTCAAAGTATAACATGTTAGGGAGGTTAAAGATAAACAATAACAGAAGGACAATTTTCTTTTTTGGATTTGAATACTTTTTTATAGTAAAATTAAAGAGTTGATCTTGGACATACATTATTTTTGCCTCTAATCATTATTTTAATCTATTTTATTTAACTAGTAACATGCAAACTACAGTAATAAGAAGTCTGACAACCTTTGGGGACATTTGTTTTTTAGTGAAATTTAAATCTTACTAAATTATGTTGGATTTCAAGTCAGTATTTTTAAAAAAAATGTTTTTGTATTAAATTTTATTTTGATGAAAAATGACATTGACTACTCCATAAGATAATTACTCATTCACATGTCAGCAATGCTTTGCAACAACAAATTAGTATTCCTTGAATTTCTATGACAAAGATTGATGCTGTCACATACATATTAATGATTATTCAGGGCCTTATAAAACCTCAGGAAGAGCCTGGATTACAAATCAAGCTTCTTGATTTCCCAACCAATGACATGTTAATTATCTACCTGAGGATGAATTCAAGTGATTTCACATATTTCTGGTTTTGCAAATCATTTCTGAAATCTCAATGTCCTATGAATATAGACACTATGATAAACAAAGCATGACTTTTTAAATTTCAAAGCAACTAAAGTCATATGATATGAGTAAGTGTTGTTTACTCATGCTTACATAGATTATAGGAAAACACGCTAAATTTAATTAATCCAAACAAGATCACTACTACAAAGATGCATTATGAGGGGATGGACAATCATGTTCTTGCACTCTAATTTTCATGACTGTCAAGACTCAGTAAAAAAGTAAATGACCCCAGAGTCTGAAATGACAAGGTCATTATTGAGTAACAGCAATGTAAGCTCAATGCAGCTGAAAATCCTTAAGATTACCTGGGTAAAAGAAACAATGACTAAAACACAATGGGAATTAACAGCATAGTCCCCTCAAACTCCTTGTTATAAAAATGAGAGTAAAATCACATATTTATTTTCTCAACTTGGAGATAATTTTATGTTCTCAGATTATAGACTTTATATTAAAGTAGTTTGCTAAAGATATACAGAGAGGAAAAGAACTCTTCAGAGAAGTAGAAAAGGGTTCTTATGATCAGCAGCAAGTTTTCCCCACCTGAGTGAGGATATAAATATTAGGCATTAGATCTAACCATTTGAAGCAGGCTCTTCATCATATCTCAGAAATACGCTCCAGGAAAAGAGCTGATCTTTCTGTTGTTTACTTTAGGTAAGAATATAGTTGTGTCTATGGCCATCTGCAGGGATTCATCAATCATACTACTTTTACTTCCTTTCACTGACAAGTATTGTTTAATCTTTCTCACCTGAACCATCTCAGATGATATGGCCATACCATTATTCCTTGGCTCATAAGAAGTAGATGGGTCTACTTCCCTTCTCTTTAGGGGGAAAACAAACAAAGAACTTTTAAAAATATACTCCCAAATTTCAATGTTCTTTTTCCTTCCTTTTTTTCTTTATAATACAGTCTCTCATCTTCCTGGCATACATATGAATTTGCTTCTACCTCTGCATTTTATTTTATTTTCCTATCTGTTTCTTCCTTGAGTAATTGCTTCCATTCATTTAAGGAACATTTGTTTCCCTGTTTTCAAAGAGAATAGAAATGTCTTTCTGCATCCCTTTAATTTTCTCTTCTCGTATGTAGATAAACCTTTCCTTTTGGTGTACATTATCTATTATGTTACTAGAAGGAATATAACTATAGTACAATATCCACAGGATATGGCATAGCATTTCATTCTTGATTGAAGCAAGTTGTCCAGTCTTTTATCCTCTTTTTGGAGGCTCATATGGTCCTTTCATCCTGCCAAAGTTTTTTTTTTTGTTTGTTTTTTTGCTTTTTTTGTGAAGTGTAAGACTTAAGAAATGAATATAATTACCTCTACACACTCTTTTGTATTGCTTCTGATGTCCATATATTACTCCCCTTTTTCCTGAATACTTAAAATTTAGATAGACAGAGGTTTAGTGGTTTGCCCAGGGTCATATAGTTAGGAATTGTCTAAGGCTGAATTTAAACTCAGGTTTTCCTGAGTCAGGAAACTTCCTGACTACCAGTAATATCTATTCTAGACATGTATTACAAATGAAAAATTTGCTGTGTTTAAAATTGAAAATGGAGAGGTGGAAAAGGGAATGAGCTAGATTTATCATTTTTGGGAAAGTAGGTAATGGTTTCTATGATATTTAGCTATTCCTTGCCATCAAAGTCTAAACTTGTAAAAATTAATATTCCCTCAGTGATACTATATATTTGTGAATCATGGAGCACCAAAGTATTTGGGGCATCAAAATTTCAGGAGTCTCAAAAGTCATTGAAAATTCATAGGGTCTTCCTAAATGTGAGTCATGATTGGCAAGATGCTGCAGTCTACTTATATTTAAGAAGAATAAAATACATCATCCATAGTATGAATAAAAGGAGCAAGTCTTGGGTTAATCATATAAATAGGAATAAGAGATGGAAAATATTAGTATTGCACTGATACTTAGCAAATATTGAATAACCTAGAGGAAATCTACTTTATATCTCTTGTTTTGATAATTTTTTTCCTTTTTTTGGAATTAAAGCAACAGGAATTGTCTAGAATGAGAGGGCTTCTTTAGGTTGCAATTTCTAACAGTAGAGGAAGAGTCCCAAAACCAATCAAAATCAATATATTCACATATGTATTGAAATATTAGATGGTAAAATCTTAGGTCAGGGATTCTAACAACTGTTTAATATATATAAATCTACCAACATCTAAGGAAATACAGAATTTTTATATTCTATGACATGAGATATATGATAGAGAACTAGAAAAATCAATTATTTGAATTTGAGTATGAAATGTATCTTGTGTGAAGAAGAAATGTAAAATAGAGTAAAAGACCATAGCATACACCACTTTTTGTACAGATACTTAATTTAAAAAGACTAATATTTCAAAGAGATCAACATTTCGTAAGTGTAGAATGGACAAAACCTGAAACGAATCTCAGAAGAAATTATATTCCACAGGAGGCACTTATGTAAGATTATCAAGAATTTTAAGGATGAATGCTGTAAACCATATAATGATAGTGAAGGAAAGAATACACTATGAATCAAAAGACTAAAAATAGAGGAGTGGGTTTCTATTTTACCAAAAAATATGGACAAATTTGATAGGGAGAATTAAAACTGGAAAACTGTGGCATTTTCCTGTCAATAGAATAATTGTAAATCATATTATAGTACAGTGTCCCAAGGGAAGTAGGAGAAATCTTATCAAGAAAGACACTTAAAATTATACTGGACAAAACACTGGAGGGTATGTTGTAAGGAGCAGTCCTATCCTGGTGAGGTGAAAAACTAGTTGACCTGTTAGGATATTTCCATCTATTGTTTCTATATTTCTTTCATGAAACCAGGGGAAAAATATTGGGGATTTAAAATATCTTAAAAATTAAAAAGGAAATCATGGTATGACCTTACCTTTAAATTTATGACTGTAAATTAAAGGCTCACTGGAGTAAAAATAAAATCACACAATGCTGCAGAATGCTCATGAGCAAGAAATTTCTATCAATATCATTTCATCGCAAATTCAATAACAGGATGATTCAGTGACATGTACCCCCAATCTGAAGTCAGAAAATCTGAGCTGGCTTCTTGGCCCTGCTTTTGAACTTTCTGAACTTCCTTAAGACACATCAATTCTTTGGTATTCAGTTTCTTAATCAATAAAATGATAGGCACCTTTGGTAGAAGTTAAATAACTACCTATTCCAGCTCTTTATGGTATATTCCATCTTCTTTGTGGGTATGTTTTTGGGCCACTGAATTTGAAATTTTTAAAACTCAAAAATGAGAGATGTCTAAAATTGTATTAGAAGGATAAATAATCACATAAAGAAATGTATTTTTTCCTAGCATGGGCATATTTGTGTAAACATATTTCAATTATCTTGACTCTGAATTTTAGCAATGGACTTCAGGAAGAGTGTCCTCCATTGCTGTTGATGATTTCTTTTTTTATGAATAATAGTAAATTCTTTGCTGTTAATAGCATAATATATTATCAAGCACTTGCATATATAAAAGTAAGTCCCAATAAGGAAAATATCTGTCCTTTTTTAACTATTTCTAACACATTTTAATAACCTATAGAGTATATATAATGACAATATAAAAATAGCTAGAATGCTGTGTGCTGAAAAGGAAAGAGTGTTGGATCTTGAGTTAGGAATACTCTTCAGTTCAAATAAAGTTTCACATACTTATTATTTGTGTGATCCTGGACAAACTATTTAACCATGTTTCTATCAATTTCTTCATTATTCCCTTTAGATTCTTCATTTTTTATGAATGAAGTTAAAGCTATGTTGTATGAGAATTAGTTGAAAATACTGGGAATTTATAGCTCAGAGAAGAGAAAAGTGAGTAGTAGTGTGCTAGCACTTTTGAAATATTGGAAGGATTGTTATGAGAAAAAGAAATTATATTTATCTTGCTTTGTGATATTTAATAAAACTAATACAAAAGGTTAGAATTTAGAGGAAGGCAGACCAGCTTTTATAAAAAGTTAAGTATATTTAGTATAATCTGGATATATTTCCCATAGCCAATAATAGCTACATTAGCACTTTTGAGTTTGATGGGTAAAATTAGGATTTGGGGGTTATTTCTCTTCTAATACTATCAGTTTGATTCCCCACAACTATATTTCTTGTACCATTTCCACACCGTTTAATCTCAATTTGTTTTTACAAAGGGAAATTTATTTTAAAAATATAAATTCTTTTAGTCAGGCTCCACTTTATCTATTCCTTCTTAGTATTTAGAGAGAATGAGTTCAGACTTAGTTCAGTTCCTACATAATATTGGCTCCCCCTCACCCAATTCATTTTCAAATTGTCATTGCTGTTGTTTCAGAACTTGTCTCTCTTCTGGACTGCATCCTGAAAGTAACTATTGAAGGTTATGCTTTGCTCTTCAGGAAGTATGTATGATAAGCATTTGTAAAAAAGATCAACGTGAAAATACTCATAACTTATGCACATTTCCACATATGCTACTCTGGCAGATGAATTCCATAAAAATGTGAAAAGACCTCTCTCTTTACCCATTCTGTAGTACAATATACAGTCCACTGCTCTCTTCTTACTATTCTCTTCTCTATAGTTCTTTCAATAATAGCGTATGAAGATCAACTGTGAATTGCAACTATTATCAACAAACCAAGCATCTAAGACAATTCCAAGGGACTCATAGAAAAAAAAAAAAGGATATAAAATACTACAATCCAAATGCAAATTGAAATGCGTCATTATTCATTTTATTCCTCCATGAATTTTCTTTAGTATAAGTGATACATATTTTGTTTTATATATCATGGATAGGGAAATATATATTATATGATAATGTATGTACAAAATATATCATATTATGTTCACTCATGGGGAAGGGGAGGCATGGCTCTGAGAGAGGGAGGCAAAAGAATGGTATGAATTTTTTAATGTAGCTAATGTGAAAATTTGTTTCTCTTGAATAAGCACACAAATTAAAATTTATTACCGTTATAACAAATCACATATATTATATTATGTGTTACATATAATATGTTATATATACAAATAAAAATAAATTGTAACTTTAAAAGATATTGAAAATAAAAAATTGGAAATGGACAACAGAAATGACATTGTTGTATTTCAATGTATGTTATATAGTCATTTTACTGAGACACTTAATTAGTGTAATTTAGTTACAGCAACAGGGCTCTGTGAGCTCTTCTAATGATAGGGAAAAATCAATTTTGAGGAACAGTAAGAACTCACATCATCAGAAAAAAAATCAGAATCCACAATCTAGTGGTTTTCACAAACTGGTCTTTGTGGAAATTATGCTGATTGAAGTTATGGAAGGTAATACATTTAAAAAACTTATTCTATTTCTCTATCTGCCAAGCCTTTATATTTTTCCTACATAGTAAGTCATTCTATTCTTAAGGACCACAGTGGTAATTTGATAGCGACATGAAACTTCACAAAACAATAAAAGAAAACATTATTTTAATTTTATTTGAAGCCATAAAAGGGCCTTACTGTGATTTTTTTTTCTCTTTCCAATTCAACAGCATTCTACTTTACTTTCAAAAGCTCCCTGGTGACTGATTTGAACATCAAACTAGGATGCTTATACACTTCTGAAAAAACCAATCTTGCATTTTGTTCCTTCAGCTTGTGCTATTAAGAGGACTCTGTGATTTACATTCTACTTGTTTGTACCTACTGCCTGTATTAATGCTACTTTTCAAAGTTGGCACTTAAAACAGTGGTAAAAATATTACAAGAGCTGTTCTGTTGACCCCATTTTTTTCCATATCTCCCTTCTATTTTTCTAGATTACTCTGTTAAGGAAATGACATGTTAGGAACAAAAAAAGAGGTTAATGGAAAAGAAAAGGAAATGGAATCAACTATTTGCACCACATCAATTCCCTTCTTTAAAAAAAGGTGATAATTTTCATTTTGCTGCTTTTTTCTCTTTTTTGGTATTAATTCAGTTATATGTTCTTTTTTCCTCTTGAAAACATGAATGGATGACAAACTTTTAAGATGGGAATTTTTTTAATCCTTACCTTATGTCTTGAAATCAATACTGTATATTGGTTTTCAGGCAGAAGAAGGGTAAGAGCGAGGCAATGAGGGTCACACAATTAGGAAGTACTCAGGAGAGATTAGAACCCAGAACCTCCCTTCTATGGGCTTAACTATCAATCCATTGCCCCCAAGGTTGGGAATCAGAACAAAAGTGAAAATAGATGAGTTCATATAAAATATATTTTAATTATTATTTTTGTTTGTTTTCCTAGATGACACATTAATAAAATTTTTATATTTTTCTGACATTTAGCAAACCATGTTCTCTCCCTCCTGCCTTCAAACATAAATTTGCCATATATTATAAAATAGTGTTCTTTATCAGGAAGTGAAGTTTTTTCTTACAGAAGAGGGAATAAAAGATAATAGATGGAGTAAAACAAAGAAGACGGGAAACCATTAAAAACTTTTGCTCTCAGTGGATCAGGAAGAGTCCAAGGAAAAACATTCACTAGCATCCACTTGATCTCAAGGATGCATGCTGCTTTCCCAAAATGAATATGATCATGGGCAACTGGGACCTTTTGTGGCTCCCTGAACCTCCTTAGGAATAGAATTGCTAGTCAAAAGTAGTTATTCGCATGGATATACCTGTTTATGGATATACCTGATGATGTAGCATCTGGTCCACTTTCTCACTTCTGTCCCATCACTTCTTGGCTAACTAACATTTGTAGTCTCTGGAAGACTTGCTCTTAAAATTTGTTTATTTGCAGATGATACTTTTAAAAAGTTCCCCTCATCCCAATTTATAAAGATAGACTGATCTTTGTTGCATTCTGAGAAAATACTATAATGGAATGAACTGCAATGGTGTGGTGGTGTTGATTAAAAGGTATTCAGATACCAATTGCCTTAAACTTACCAGTAGTCCTGTTCAAAGTTCCCTTTTTGACTGCACAAGTAAGGCTTCAATTAGAATTTAACCGTCTTTGAAAAAAAAGTAACCAAAATATTTTCAATACCAGATTTTAATCTAGATAGAAGCATTTATTGATGCCTAAATTTTTAAATATAATTTTATATATGTATAAATATTTATTCATATATTTATTTGCATATTTATATATAATATATAATTAATAAAATTGAATTTTATTAAATGTATTGATGCCTAAATAGTACATATAGAAATAGATTGATAAAATTGTCTATACACACAATTACTAATAATAAAACAACAAAAAATTTTATTTTATTTGGGCTTTGGGGGGTTTGGGAATCCCCAAAACTTTTAAATAATGATATTAATATTAAATTATGACCATACCAAGTAATAAAAACAAAGAGCTTTCAGGATCCACCATATTCCCATACTAATTAAAGATCATGGAGAAATATTTACTGGGAAAGTCAACTGAATTCTATGTCCCACAGTACTTTGGAGGAGAGGGAATATTTTTCTTTAGGGAGAAGAATAGAGGGAGACCCTTCAGTGTAGATGTTTTAATGAGATTTTGAATAAATTTCCCTTCAACTTTCCTCCTATTTATTTGCAATCAATGTAGTTCCTGCTGCAAACAAATTTAGATTCAGCCTTCCTGATAAAAGTAGCATGGATAGAGGGGTTGTTTTTTTTACATAAGCAGAGCCCCTAAGTAGAATAATCAAAGTTTCTGTGGTTTTCTATTGCATTGTTAGGGCTAGCACACTTAAAGTATGGTGCCAATATTCCCTGCCTCCTCCCATATACAACTCAGCAATTCTTTTTCTCTTCAAATGTTTATAGACAGAGGGTTTAGTGAGGAGGCAGTGAAAATGTCAGTATTTTTCTCTGAAAATTCATGGGAAGCAAGAGATTACTTGCCAAGTTGGTAGGAGGAAAGCAGTTTTGGGGTTGATATTAAAGTAATATTCATGTTTTATGTTATCAATTGACATGCCTCAGAACCTATCATGAATAAATTGTTCTTTTTGATAAAAAGTATTACATCATGTGATTTAGTCTGGGAATAAGGAAAGTCAGGGGAATTGGGGTTTCATGAGTATTATTTTGAATGGATTAAAACTCTAAAATTTGGAAAGTAGACGGAGACAACCTTCTTCCCCCTTTATATGTATTTGACTATTTAGAAATTAGTGGTTAATGTTATTTAATTTAAGTATCATTTCATTTACATATATCTTTTTCTAAAAATCATTTGTATGGAATATGGGATAACAACTAGACCTGTGATTTATTTGCATAAGGGATTCCCAGATGATTAAAAAAATACTTCTACCAAAACACATCAACACCATTTCTACAACTTAGTTGGAGATTTCCCAAGTGAAATGAGACATTAAGAGACTTACTCAGGGTGTCAGAGGCAAGATTTAGATTAAAGTCTTCTCAGTTCTGAGACCTGAATCTCATTGTGCTATGCTTCCTTTCATTTGTAATTCTCTTTGAAATACCTCTTAATTTAAAAAAAATTCTTCATTATAAATCAAATCCATCAACATATTTTGATTTACATAATTGTAATGTTCTTCTTTTCTCCCAGAAGTCTTACCTCAAAGAAACACCTAAGGCAATGGATTATGTCTTTTTATCATATTTTATCATGGTCTCTTCCTGACATATTTTCATGGAGAAGACTTCAAGGATCTATTTTGTAGCTTTGTCCACTCTATCACTATATAACACAAACTTTCTAAAGTATTTTAGATGCTCTTCTGTCTTCCTTAAAATAGCTAATGCACCTAGGCTACCTTCTGGTGACAAGCTTCTGTAAATTTAGCTAGCTAGACAATTAAGAAAGACAGTCTGTCATAGAAATGTAGTTTCTGTGTTTCCAGTGTGGAAGACCCTGACATAGTTTGCTTTTCAGTATCGTGCCCTTGAAAAACTCAGAACAACCTACATATAATAAGGAGGTAGGAGAATAAAATTAAGATGGAGGGTCATAGAAAGTATTGGAGAGGGAGGAAAAATGAAAACAAAATAAAATATTATTGTTCTCCTTCTGTTAGTTTCCCTTCTTCCTGTTCACTCCTCTGCCCTTACCATCTCTTTTCCTGTTATGGGCAAAGGATTAAGATGTCCAATGCCCCTGGCCTAGGCATGGAACAGAATTAGTCAGGTTCAGAGTCTCAATAGTTACTTTCCCTCAAACCACCTTCCTAAAGCTCTCTATAGAATCACTAAAAGAGATAAAAAAGTAATTAACAAAGAAAATATATAATCCTAGAAAGAATAGACATAGAACCAACAAACTGGGTGTATGGAAAATAATAGAAGCAGTTTCATTATTTTGGCTTTTCATTCCTTAAAAATGTAGCAATCAAATGAATATATCCCAGTGGCTATCACCACAAAATTTGTTTATCCTGCCATATTTCGGTTCAATTGGTATTTATGTGAATTATTCATCATGATAAAGTAATCTTATACAAAAAGTAATCAGGAAGGGGCAGGTGAGTGGCTTAGTGGATTGAGAGGCCCAGAGATGGGAGTTCCTGGGTTCAAATCTGGTCTCAGACCCTTCCTAGCTCTGTGATCATGGACAAGTCACTTAACCCCTAATGTCTAACCCTCACCATTCTTCTACCTTAGAACCAATGCAAATTATTGATTCTAAGATGGAAGATAAGGGTTATGAGAAATAAAAAATTAATATGAAGTCACTGGCAAAGGCAAAAATCTGTAACTTCTAATTTCTCAATCACCATTTTAACCACACTTAGGAATTGGAAATGATCAATAAGAACAGTGCATTGCCCTTTTTTATTTAATCCAATCCATCAGCATTTATCAATCCTATTAGGAGTAATAAATACCTATTATTCACAGGGTACTATGACTAAAGAAATAAGCAATACAGAGTTCCTGCCCTTCAGGAACTTAAATTCTAAGAAAAGAGAAGGCATGAACACTCACATAAAGAAAGGTTTAAAGAGCTGTGAAAAATCTGAGGAAAAGAAATTGCTCCAGTGTATGCTAACTGAATGTGCTCCCTTAAAGATATCTCATTCTTCCATAAGTTGGTCATATATCTGGAGCTGTTCAGAATTTATTACTTTGTGTATATTATGGATATGATAGTTTTCTTTAAAAAATATTTTTTCAGTTAAATGTAGAAACAATTTTTGACAATTGTTTTCTAACATTTTAGATTCAGATTTTCTCCCTCCCTCCTTCCCCATCCCAACTTTTCCCAAGGCAGTAAATAATCTGACTAGGTTATTCCATTTCTTTCATGCAATATATATTTCCATATTGCTCATGTCATGGTAGAAGACACATAATATTTTCTTTTTTGATGAACTATATCTGTACCAAATGATTACAAATACATATTTATATTTGAAATAAGGAAATCAGTCTGTCTGGACAAAGAATTGATTTGGAGGTGATTTGGGTCAGTTCCAAAAAAGTGACACCACAGGATGGTGTCTTCCCTCAAATAGGGAAGAATATCTTTGCAAAACTTTTCATCAGTTTAGAGTTGAGTTTTCCACTTCTCTATATAAATAGCAGCCATCATCTTGTGCTACAACCCTGTCACATCTCATAAACTTGGCTGGGTGAATATAGTAAATGGGAAACCTCCCAGGAAACACCAGGTGCTGAAATAAGTGGTAAAAGTGATTCCAGAGAGCTTGCTCTCAATCATTACTTTACTGAAGTTCCAACTTTGTCTAGAAAGGTATAAGCTTGCTCAAGATGTTACTCAGATTAGTTCTTGACCATATATTAGTCTTTAAAGCCTCTAGAAGATAGTTACTAATAAAACTATAGTAATTACAATTTTCTGGCCAGGTTCCAGCTAAGGAAATTGAATACAGCCTCTGTAAATTCTTCCTGAATATTCAATTAAATGCATTTTTTAAATGTAGTTTCTCTGGCTTTATATTTGCTGACTGTTTAACTGCAGCACCTTAAATTTAAGGCAAACAAAACTAGTGATAGAGAGGAACACCTACGAACATTATGAAGTTGTTCTTAAAAACAATGTAATGAATTTTGAAGGTTATTTTAGTTCTGTTTGAAAAAAAACTAAGACAATATGAAAAATAACCCTGCATAGTGTGAAGATGGGATTAAATCTCCCTTCGCCCACTTTTAGATTTAATCACCAGAAGTGTATACACCCCACTTATCCTTAGGTATGGGGAGGTCTGCGATCCATGTGTACTATAGTGGGTGACGAATCAGAAACCCACTGACTATCCCCTGGGCAGTCCTAAGCATATCTAAAGCTGCAATTGGTCCACATAAAGTGCAAGGAAGGCACAGTTAGTGACCGAATGAATGGTCTTTAAAAGAGGGATAAACTTCCTAGGACTGGCTCTTTCGAAATGGAACTTGACCTTGACGGAGTTCTGGCTTGGGACCTCAGACTGCTCTTATATTTGCCCTTAGAACTACCACGAGGGTGAGTGAAAAAGGCTGACTCCCTTTCCTGGCTTTTCTGGAGGTACTAACCTCCAGGAAAGCCCCTTGTCTTGGAGGAGGCCTCATAGATAAAACCTTTGTTTAATTTATCTCAGGGCCCCCTTTGCTGGGACATCTGAAGCCCTGCCTGGTTATTATCTACTCTCTTTCTCTGATTTCCTTGCTTTCACTCTTTCTCCTTTTGTAAATAAGCTACCATAAAAAACTCATCCTAACTTGAATAATATATTTTCAGCGACCATATTTGTATATATGTAGTCCAACCATTCAATTTTAACCCTTACATTTCATCACTGGACTAAATTAGTCTGGAAGACCTTGTTTCAAATTTTGCCTTAAATATTGACTAATTAGGTGAGCCTAGGCATGTTTTTTAAGCTTTAAATGCCTTAGTTTCTTCAACTATGAAATTTAGGGATGGACTCAGTGGTTAAGTTCTCTTCCAGTAGCAAATCTAGTATTCTGTGGTTTTGTGGTCTTATTCCTTTGTGTATACATGGCTTGTTGTTGAGTTGTTCAGATTGTGTCTGAGTCTTTGTGAACTTATTTGGAGTTTTTTTCATGCACCATGGCAGGAATTGTTATTTTTAAAATATAATCACCTGAAACAAAAACCTATTTAACTGAAATAAATAGTGGCTAAGACAATGAAACAAAAGAAAATAAACCACACAGAATAAAATAAAAGAATGCAAAGAATTAGAAATAAAAAAGGTACAAATATAAAGAGGAATAAAAATAGCTAAATTTCACATATCTTCATAGTTTATAAAATGCAATATATAAAGTATTACATTGGAGCATCACAAAAACCCTGTTGTTGTAGAGTACAAGTGTTATCTTCATTTTAAAGAAAGCACAGAAAAGTTAAGCAATTTGCCTATTGTCACCTAGCTGTTGAATTGTAGAGCCAAAATGCGAAGCTAGGTTTTGTGATTACAAAGTAGTGCCTTTATGTTCACTGTGTTAGAATGGCAGACAAAGAGGTTCTTAATTCGTAGAACTTTCATAATATTAATCTGTGTTCTTTGATTTAACACCAGTATAAAAGGCATTCTACTGAAGGAAATTAATTATATCCATATTTATTTTTCTCAGCACAGATGAAACTCAAACACATTAAGAAATTACAACTAATGTAGAAGACAGCACAGTAGTTTTCTTCAGAATAATGAATAAAGGAGCTGTTGGATTTTGTGAACCCCAGAAATGATAAATAATTTCTCATTTGTTTCATTTTGCTATACCTAGGATAAACAAAATCAAAAAAGATCATAACAAAGATATGAAGTGTTAATATTTAGACTATTAATAACAGAGAAACTTTTGAAATTTATGAACACATCTTTCAAATTATTTTAAAATTTACACTAATACTGAGGTTAACATGAAAGTTAGAAGAAATTTACATGGGAGGGATGGATTTACTATTCTTAAAGAAAAGTGTTCAAAGACAACTCATAAACCCATTTTTTATATAAAATGACTACTTCTGTAATGAAGAAAGATAAAACATTGACTCTAATGAACAGGGAATGGGATCACAAGTGAAAATATTGAAATTGATTTAATAATAGCAGTCAATAAAAGATGAGTAAAAGAGAAGGAGTCATTTCTGAATCTATTGCCATTGTAATCAATTGCTTAGAGTAAAACTCAAAATAAAAATTACCTTTAAAAAGCATAGTATACAGAAGAAAATGAAAGAAAACTTTGTGATTAAAAAAACACTCCAATAAGACCCAAATATAACATGGATACTGAAAATAGGAAAGACAAACATAAAGCCTTTGACCAGTTCAACTATTGCTTTAATATCATGTACAACTCAAAACTACTCATTATGGAGAAAAAAACTAACAAAAGAAAATGTAAACTTAAGATAATATCAAGTTGGATTACAAAGTCATTTACAAAACATTATGGAGGAGAAGGAAGGTAGTTGAAGAGCCTTGTGATGTCACAAAACTCATTCCACACTTAAAAAAAAAAAAGAAAAGACCAAATTAAAAAAGATGAGAAAATGAACTGGAATACAACTTGAGGTAAGATCCACTTGATCTAGATTGTCGTAGGAGCACTTAAAAAATAAAATGAAGCAGAACAGCAATGGGAACAGATAGACAGTATTTGTTATGACAGTTTAATTAGCAATGACAATGGAATCATCATTTGGACTCTATTTAATTTACCATTTTAAAAACTAGCAAGACTTTATAAGAAGGTTAAATCACCAAGAGAATATAGATCTAACTAAATGTATGTTGAAGATACCCAGGCTGTATATAAGAACATTTTGAAAGGTTTCTATCTTAATCATCAGTCGTCCACTTTTCTTTTTGCCTTCGATCTTTCTCAACATCAAGTCTCTTCCACTGAGTCATGTCTTCTCATTATATGGCCAAAGTATGTAAGCTTCAGCTTCAATATTTGACCTTCCAGTGAAGACTTCCAATTAATTTTTTAAGCATTAACTAATTTGATCTACATTCTGTCCAAGTGACTCTCAAATGTCTTCTCCAGGACCAAAATTTAAAAGCATTAATTTTGTAGTGGCTAAGCTTTACATTACACAACTACATATTGACAATGGTAAAATCATAGTTTTGAATATATATTGACCTTTGTCAGCAAAGTGATGTCTCTGTTTTTTAGTATACTGTCCATATTAGCCGTAGCTTTCCTTCAAAAGAACAAGTGATTTTAATTTCATAACTTTAGTCACTTTTTGCAGTGATCATGGAATAAAGAATAAAAAATTTGATTTATTCCATTTTTCTCCCTCTAATTACCAGAAATGATGGGAACCAATTGTAAAGACCTTAATTTTTTTCTAAGCTTCAATTCCCCCCCTCTACATTTCTCTCTTTCACCCTCATCAAAAGATTTCTTAATTCTTCATTTTATGCCAGAAAAGTGGAATTGTTTGCAACTCTGAGATTGTTGATATTTCTCCAGGTAAACTTAATTATGATTTTACATTCATCAAGCCTAGTATTTCATATGCTTTACTCTGCATATATTAAATAAATAGGCCAGCAATATATAGCTTTATTGTACTCCTTTTCCGATCTTGTATTGCCTGTTTTGTGTTTTTAATTGGAAAAAAGTGACTTTATTTTGGTGAGCAAAAGATGAAATGACTGGAGAAGCAAAGGTTCAATCTTCTGAGCATAATGATTTATTAAACAGTTCATGCCAATTGCCTAACCAATTGGGACCAAGACCCTTCCTCAGCTATTGACTCGAATCTGAATACAGGAAGAGACAAAATTGTATTCCTTAAAAACAATTAAGTAAGATCAATTTATTTAAAGAAACAATACATTAGGTAATATAACATTAGGGACTTCCCAAATTGAGTAGGAGGAGTGAACAGAGCAATTCCCTGAGTTAAGAAAAAGAAGTATTTCTATAACAAGGCAACCAATATTAGAAGTGAACCAAAAAAGCTGAGAAAAAAATTTATAGCAAGTATCTCTGACAAGGGCTCATTTATCAAATATATAGAAAACTCAGTTTATAAGAATACAAGTCATTCCTTAATTGATAAAGGGTCAAAGGATATGAATAGCCAGTTCTAAGAAAAATAAATTAAAAAACCTTTAGTTAAATTAAAAAAATACTTCATATCACTATTAATTAGAAAAATGCAAATTAAAACAGCTCTGAGGTACCTATCATCTATACTCATCAGGCTGACTAATCTGATAGAGAAAAAAATGATAAAAGTTGGAGGGAATGTGGAAAAGTTGGGACACCAATACACTGTTGGTGAATCTGTGAACTGATACAAACATTCTGGAAAGCAATTTGGAACCATGTTCAAAGACCCACAGAATTGTGCATAACGTTTGACAGAGTAATACCTCTACTATGTCTGAATCCCAAAGAGATCAAAGACAGGGGAAAAGGACTTAATTACACAAAATATTTATAACAGCTCTTTATGTGGTAGTAAAGAATTGGAAACTGATGGATGTCCATCAATTGGTGAGTGGCTGAACAAGTTGTGATATATTATTGTAATGGAATGTTATCGTGCCATAAGAAATGATGAATAGGTCAATCACAAAACCCCTGAAAAGACATATAGGCAGTGACACAAAGTGAAGTGAGTAGAACCAGGAGAATGTTGTACACAGTAAGGTCAGTAATGTATGATAACTAACTATGAATGACTTAACTATTTATCAACAATGGAAGAATCAGAGAGCTTCAAGGGACACATGATAAAAAGGTCTATCTTCTTCTATAAAAGGAACTGATGAAATCTGATTGTAGATTGAAGCAAACCATTTTTTGCTTTATTTCCTTCATGAGTTTTTATCCTATAAAAGTGAATATGTCTTATTTCACAACATGATGAACATGGAAATAGTGTGTAATTGGTTTAAATCTTGTGCCTTTGAACTACATTTCCCAAGAGCCCACTGACTCACTGTTGTTATGTGCTGACTTAGATAGGGGGATAAATTGGGATAAATTGGGTGGTCTTCTATGGCTTGTACTCTCTTTACTTCCTATGGCAGCTTGCAGCTGGGAACATGGGCTGTTTGAACAGGTAGATTAACTATGGGCACATGTTTTTATTTTGTTACCTATTTAATAATTTACTTCTTATGATTATTAATACATTTTATAAAAATATAACATTTAAAGAAGTTATTATATATTCATTTTAATCTTTACTATAGTACATGTATAACCTATGCCATATTCTCTGTCATCTCTGATCAGGTAGAAGGGAGAGGAGAGAATATGGACATCAAAATGTCTGAAAATGATTATTAAAATTATTGTATATGTAATTGAGAAAATGTAATTGAAAAATAAAAAAGAAGTGTCTTACTTCCCCCAAGTGTCTATAAACAATCAAAGGAACATGAAAATAAGAACTGATCTGAATGGGGTCTGTTTTCAGGTGAGACATATGGATTTCTTGATAAGCACAATTTATGAGAAAATTCCCAGCATCAATCTTAGAATCTGATGTCATTTCTAGTAATAACCTAATTCCTTAGTGAAGGGTTTCTATATAGCTGACATAGATGGTTTAAATTCCCAGCCACATAGCACTAGGTTCAAACAATGCAATAAGGTCTTCTAATTACACAATTGAAAAAAGTTTTCTCCCAAGATATAATTTGGAATAGGCCTATAAGAGAATAGAAAAAGAACTAAACTAGTACTAGAATTGAATCAGAAGATGGGGTCACTGTGGTTCACTCAATACCCCCAATTAACCATCTGCTCTCCTAATCCCCTTAATTACCTCCATTCCATCAACAGTTTTTTAGCTTACCTATTTCCCTTATTCTCTCCCAAATTTATCATTTCTGTTAAGTGTGAGGTGGTACTAAAATGAGGTCTTACTTAAGATGCATTTCTTTAATAAATAGGGATTTAGGGCATTTTTAATATGACTGTAGATAGCTTTGATTTCTTCTTTTGCTTTCTTCCTGCTTTTTTTTATTTCTTCCTGCTCTTCTTTGTGTACTTCTTTTATGTGAGAAAATTTCCCCATTCTGTCCCTCTTCTCACTTTCCCCAGTATATTCCTCTTTTTTTCTCCCCAGTATATTCCTCTTTTTTCTTCCCAGTGCTTTTTTTAAAAAATCATCCCAACATCATAAACTCATACCATTGCCCTCTGTCTCTGTAGATTCCTTCTAACTATGAAAAAGTGGTGTCAAGCTTCAAGTTTTTTTTTTCTACTGTTTCCAGATGTAGTTCTGGGGATCTGCAAGTTTTGCGTGCTTCCAAGTTTGTGCAATCCTGGGGAGAGACTCTACGCATCTGTAGCAGCACATGCTAGTGTTCCTCTTGGCTCTGGAACTATCATCAGGTCCTCTGCTTCCTTGTGACTAACTACAAGCAATTCTCTCTGCCTTGGAACTGTGATTCAGAAACTACTAATGGGCAATAGCGTTGCCATCAGCGGCAACTCTTCCTTGCTGTTATCTCTTCCTGACCAGTTGCCAGACTCCCTCACTCCCTGTGTGAAGAGGTACCAGACTTGCTGGTGCTTCTCCTCTTAGGATTGCATTCAAGACCCACTGTTGTTACTCCTGCCACACTCTGAGCTGTGCCCACTCTGCTGTCACAAATTTCTTCAGCCGACCTCTTAAGTTGTCTTAGTCAGGATAAATGTCTCTCTGTGACCTTTTGCTGACTCTGTTGCTTGAAAATTTTATTTGAGGAGTTATTTTTAAATTGTTTGGAGAAGAATATTGGAAGAATTCAGCTGGGTCTTGGCCTCTACTCCCCTATTGCTCTTCTATCCCAGCATGACTTGTTCTTGAGAAAATCCATAAAATATTTCAAAAACTATTACAAAGTACTACATAATTGCTAGGTATTATTATTGTCGCAGTAAAAGATAATTTCTTTAGCACCAATATTCCCCCGTAAATGTTATATGGTTGAAAATCAATCATAATATACTCTGATCCCAGAATAGTAAACATTTCAAGTGGCCCACTGAGTAATGGAAAGGAGTAAATGGGGACAGTTGCAACATGTAATCTGCTCTGGTTTGCTTTTGAGAACTGGAATCAAAGGCTCCACTAAGGAAATGTACAGCCAGACAATTTTTGAAAGTTGTCATGTAGTAAGAAAAAAAGACAAGAGATTGGCATAAAGATAATTAAAAAAAACTGAACATTTCCTAAACATTTTGTGATTTCTTATTGAACTATTTTTGAAAAGAAATGAACAAAGTTAGCAGAAGATGAGAAGGAATGGAAGGACTGCTCTACAGTATCAAAGTCACAAAACTATCAAAGATTGGATAGATGAAGGAGTAAGATATCCCAATATGGTAAAACTTTATAGATATAAATTATAGGAAAAGAGAACAAATCTTTTGAAAATTTTCCTTTTATAATTCTGTTTAGCACCATCAGATTATAATTTTGTTTATAGGTAAGCTAACTCTAATTAAGAATTGTAAATATTTTGACCTGATTTACTATCTAATCCTCACTAAAAAATCACCAGTAATTAAGAAAAAATAGTAAGACCAACGGCCTCCCAAAATATTTCATTCCTCTCTTGACTACCACTAGCTGTCATTTTTTTTCTCATATCAAAGTCTTTTTCTTATCAATTTCCACCTTTGAAGGCATGATTTAACTTATTGGAAAGATGCTGCCTTTCTCACAATCTTTTCCTCCAATGGGTTATACCTTTAAACTTTTTCATCGCATCAATAGTTTGATTGTTTCTATAAGACTGACAGATGATAGATTAGGATGCAAAGGAATGTAAATTACAAGGTCAACTACAAAGACTTCTTTAAAATTATACCCAAAATTAACAATAATAGCAACAAATATCCTCTAGCAAGGAACTCTTTTAAACAATGGATTGTACAAGTTATTGAGTGCTTCCATACTTTTAACTCTGAATTCTTAAAAACAATCATCAGTAATTTTAGTTTAGCTTGTTATTAAGAAAGCAAAAACAAAAACAAACACATGCTTTAACTTATCATAATTAGTCACAATGAGGTAATTGGCAGTTATAATTGTTATTCTTCTCTCTCTTTTTTCCTAATAAAATGTCATTCTTTGCTCTTAAAATATTTGAAAATCTGTAGTCTTACTATAGAGATGTAATTAATTTTGTAAATAGTCAAACATAGAACAATTCATATAATTTAAGATGTAGTTTTTAGTTAGTCCCCATTCTCTTAAAGTACCCAAGATAGACTATTTCTAAAGATTGTCATTGCCTTAGTAAAGAATTCTATTATAGAAAGTACCTAAGAACTCTACATTATAATTCTTAGATCAAAGAGTATCCCTAAGAGAGTGATCATTTTATCATCCCCAGCTCTACATGTATCTAGCCAAGAAATGCTAGGAATAAGTGTTTTTTAGCCACATATTGGGCTTTCTTATTTAATAATGAAGTGATTTATAATAGCTTGTTAATGAATTTTAATTTCACAAATACAGTGTTATTTTATCCTTATTTTGATGATTATTAAGAAGATTGATGGTAGAAATATAGGAAAATAGATTTTACAGTATCACCAGTAACATTTCTCTATGAAATATTAATGTAACATGGTTAAATCACCTGTCTCAGTCCTCTAGAGATGTCTGAAATCTTATGACCCTGGAAACTCAGACTTCTAAATACTTCTTTTATCAATTTGAATGGTATGTTGCCCTACTCTTAGAATGTAAAACACATTGGGATATATAGTCATGCCCTAAAGGTTTCCCAGTTTATTTATGATGTCAAATATCTTTTCAGAGTTGTTCAAATATGACAATCACAAAGTTCTTTTGTGCATTTAGGATGAGTCACTAATAAAATTGGAATAATAGATGAAGTTAGAAAGTTACAATATGTTTACTGCTTCATTAAAGAGAGGGAAATATTTTCAAGTGTATAAACTCTAAATCATATATTTTGCAAATAAATTATTTTTGCATGTTCATATAGCTTAACAATAAATTGATATGATAGTGTAATATATTAATGTTATTGTCAGCATTATTATTGTGACTATTATTTTAAAATGTCTATTTCATGCAAAATATTATTTTATTCCTTATGGATAATAAGGATCCTTTTACCTTGAGTATCATTCATGAATCTAGAAAATTATTGTATATTTTATACTCATTAATCAAAATTTCAACCAATAAAATTACATATGAGCATATTGTGTGTTCTTCAAAGTGTGCTAGGGCTCATTGTGTCTATGAAATATTTATGAAATATAGACTCCTCATTCATTGAACATATCATCTAAATCTCTCTGAGAACTGAACATTAAAGCATGATTTGATGAAATATACCTATGTGGTACTGACATTGTCAGGGCAAGACAGAAAATGAGCATGGCATCTTAAAGTATTCAGTTAATTCAACTAGTCACCAAATCAACCAGTAAGCATTTAATATGTTTCAATCACAATTCTAAGTTCTAGGGATATAAATAATGATGAAAGAAAGTCCTTGTTCTCAAGGAGCTTATAATCTAATTTAGGAGTTTATTGTCTATAAAAAATTATAGAACATTAAAGTTAGTAGAAACTTCAATAATAATTTAGGGCAGAAGTGTCAAACGCTCAGCTTACAACATTGTCAAGAGCAGCCCCAAACCAGTTTAAGATATAACTGGGAGATATTTAAGTAAATAAACATAGAATAAAACATAAATAATATATTTTAAACTATGTCAATACATCCTTCCCACAAGAATTCTTACATACAGATTAGTAGCCTCCATTTCTTTTTATATTTCACATTACTAATTCAGTCTACTCATTGCCTGGGTAGATTTTCTCCCAACAGTTTGTTATATGTTTCCATTCCCTTTAAGCTTAAAGAACTCTTAAAATGGAAAATTGGCTAACTTTGAGGCTTGCCATTCTATTATAGGATAACTCTAACTTATTAGGAAGTTCCTACTTATATAGAGCTTCAGTGTCCACCTATTTCCCCTAGTTTTGTCCTCTGAGGCCAAACAGAGTAAGTCCAATCACTTCTCTATGAGATTTCATATATTTGAGGACCATTATCAGATATTACAAAGTCTTCTTCATTCTTCACTCTATGTCCCCAGTTACTTCACTGACTACTTGATTGACATGGTTTTGAGTCCCTTCACTATTCTTGAAATGCTCTGTGAATATGATTCATCTTATCAATTCAATGGATTTATCATTATGACTTATCTTAAATCTTATTGACTTCTGAAGGTCTTTCTCTGCTTGCTAAGTTCTAGTATCTTCTCTAAGATTAACTTCCACGTTTCTGAATATTTCATATATATGCCTATTTATTTATGTGTTGTCTCTCTCATTAGAAAGTGAACCCATTGAATGCTTGCTCTCTTTTTTTCTGATGCTTGGTGCATAATATTTCATTTGCCTATGTTGAATTCTTAATAAATGTTTTGTTTTAACTGCTTGATTGACTAAAACATGAAGTCCAGAACTGAATTCTAGAACTCAGTATATGTTCTTTCCAGATCAGAGTAGAAAAGTAGAATCATAATTTTCAATTGCTCTTTTTAATGAGTTGGATTATATTAGCTTTGTTGGTTGTCCTATCATGTTATTTTGAGATAGCAGTCTACCAACATTTTTTTCACATGGACTTCAATAAGTCAAGAAGCTTGTTTTTGCCTAGGACAAAATGTAAATTATTCTGTTTAGTTTTTAAAGTCCTATGCAGCTTGTGGTTCCTACCTACTGTGCAAACCTCATTAGACAGACATTATTACCTTTCTGTACTTTGATAAAGCAAAACTCACCTTTTTCACTAGCTGTCACCAATCTTCTGTCCAAACTTAAAGAGTCTCTCTTTTCTGTCTTACTCATGAAATCTTTCTTGATCTTCCCAACTGGTTCCCTCTGTCATTAACTACTTTATATTTACTTTTTTTGTGTGCATTTGCATTCATTCTTATTTCTGCAATATGTTTTCATAAGTATATATTGTCTCCCCAATAGAAAGTAAGTTCAATGTGAGTATTTTTTTCCTTTGTATCCTCATCCTTAGCCTTTAACAAAGTGTCTGGTATATGCAAGTAGCTGAATCATACTTATTGATGGTTGATTGATTAACATCTCCTCAGACCTACACTTGTGAAGATGATTTTTTTAAACCATGTAAGACTTTACATCTATCCCTACTTATTTTCATCTCATCGGTCTGATCAATATAGCAACTCAATGAGTCAATCAGCACATTCTGTACTGAGTAAGTTTTATGTGAAAGTCATGTTAATATATTTTATTTGATAGAGTGTTGGTTGTGGAGTTAGGATGATGAAAGGATTTATCATGCCTAAGGCTAGATTACAGCTGTGTGATCCTGGGCAAGTCATTAAACTCTTTAGCTATATTCTCCTCATTTGTGAATTGGAGAGAGCATCTCATTCACACAATATGTTTTTTTTTTTACAAATCAAATATGATGACTAAAGAATTTACAAGAAAAAGTGTTAGATAACTGTGAACTTTATTATTATATCACACAAATTGTGCCAGGCAATGTGGTGTGCAAAAATCCCTGCTGACTTTGGAGTTAGAAAACTTGATTTTAAATTCCATGATGCTTAATAATTGTGTAATTTTGTAAAATTTGCTTAAGTATTTGACCTCAGTTTCCACACCTCTGAGATGTTATGGTTAGCTTATCTAGACTTTCATGGTCCTTTATCCTCTAAATCTATGATATAATTATCTTATGACTTAGACTTCATCAAAGAACTTACTTAGTGTGGGAAAATGCAAACAGATATGAATTAATGCAATGTGTTTGAATAATACTCTAAAAAGGAAACTGGTGTTGCAAAGGATGTATAGAGAATATGCTATGTTAGTAGACAATGAAAGTTTTGGATTGGTAGAAAGATAAAGAAAAGATTTTTTTGGCTTATCAGAGCATAGATAGTATGTATACACACACACACATATATATATATATCAAATATACATATAAATATCTAGACCCACATAGTATACAGATATATGTACATTCATACACACACAGAACATGTGTGTATAAAAACAAAGAAATGAAAATGGCAAAAATGGAAGCAAAAAAAGGATCGAGCCTGACTGTTACAAAAAGTTCCTCTCTCAAACTACCCTTTAACAATCAATTTTCTGCATAACTATGGGATCTCTAGGGATTCAAACTTGATTTGTTTCACTAACAGGATATTTTAGAAGATCTAATTGTTGAAAGCTATCAGTTTCCATTTTTTTTCCTCAGAAAAAATACAGAATTATTAAATCAATAAGGGGAATTAAGGGAGAAAAGCTAACAGGGAAGATAAATAGAATGTTAAGTGTAGAAAATTGTAGATATTTAAATTAGAAATCAAGAGCATGAATTTTATTTTTATCACTAAGTTGATGACCTAATAATCATTCACCTCATTTTGATTTTTCTCCATTGTCAAAGAAATAAAGATCTGTGATGCCAGTTTTATAGGGAGTAGGTAACTAATGATTGTTCACCATTTTAAATGAAATGTACTGGAAAAGATTAACTTATAACATTAAAAAAGGTTCTTTACCCTTCATATAACTAATTTCCTTTCCTTCCCCTTCAATCAACTAGCATCTTTCTGAATTACACAGTATTTTGAAGTAATGATCCATTGCTTTGAAGAAATTAAAAGTAGGACAATTGAAATACACATATCCAAACGGGCTAAACTATTTTTTTTGCCAATGTAAGTTTTTATATGAGAAAAAATATTCTTAAATCAAAGCTATATCTTTAAATAATTTAATTTTAGCAAGTAATTTTTAAAAATCCCTAGCTAATGTCAAATGATTCTTTTGAGAGGCTACTTTGAAAGGATGAGTAGGAGTAATGTTACAAAGAAGCTATGTGGATTTTATTGCTAATTGTAAAATGAAAAAATCATAATTATATGACTATGTTTTATTTACTATGTTCCTGATAATGATATTTGATTCAAATTATTTTGTCATAATGGTAGCCTATATGTACATTTAAAAGATAAAGAAATGACAAAGGAAAGTTTATATGGAATAACTGATGTAAATTATTTCACCAATATTCTTCCAATATTTCTAAATGCCACCTTTCTGGAAAATTACAATCATATCTCCTTTTTCTCAAGAGAAAAAGAGTGACTGTGATAGCATCCTTTGTTTTCCAGGTACAGCATAGATGATATCATTCTATAGGAGAGTTATTTTCAGCCCAGAAATGTCTTACCGAAGTATTGTCAGAAAGTCTCAATATAGATATAACTTAGTGAAATAAAGATGACTTAACACATCCTAATACATGCACAGAATGGGCACTAAATTCTTATTTTATGATTATTTCCCTATTAATTAGGAAAAATTCTACAGGAAAATTTTAGATTTCATTTCTATTAGCCTTTCCTTTGCCACCTGTTAGCTATGTAAATTTGACTAGTTCACCTGATATTTCTGGGATTCAGTTTCTTTATTTTGTAAAATGAGGGAGTTGAAACTCAAGGTCCTCTTAACACTAAAAATATACATTTCTTAATCTCTAAATATTTGTTAAAATATGACTGCTTTGACTGCTTATAATTAGGCATTGGTAGAATATTCTATATTGTTATTCTTCCAAATACCATAGACTCTTTGGTAAACAATGCCTGTTTTCTAGACTATGAAATTCAGTCTATTAACTGTACTATAGATATTTTTAATAAGACATTCAACATGGAGAATTAGCTGACGAGACTAAAGGAAAAAAAGGATTTTATTTGTGAAACTATATGGGATTCTCAATGATACCAAACTACTTCCTAAAACATTAATTTATTATTATTATGCTGGTGATTGTCCAGACATTCTAAAAGACTGATTCATGAAAACAATTTGAAAAAGGGCCCCAATTTCAGGGTGATTTAAAGAGCATAAAAGATACATTGGGGAAACAAGTAGACTGTCTTATATTATCATATTAACTTCCACAGAAGATGTGACATACATGACATTATCCAGAAAATACATGTTTGAAAAGCTAATGGACCAGTCATGTATCATAGGAAAAGAGTGACAGAAAGACATCTCAAGTTATTCCCATAAATATTAAAAGTCCTGAAAAAAGATTTCAGGGTTTAGATTTTGGGCTCGATAGTCAAAGAAGTAATCTAGTCCAACTAATTCATTTTATATATGAGGAAATCAAGACCTAGAGAAGTCAAATGACTTCCTCAAGGTTATCCAGGTGATGAGAGGCAGTCTCTCTTACTTAAAAAGCCTAACTCTTTTTATATTACAAAATACTACTTTAAAGGTTTCTAGTCAGTGTGCAGAAAATATAATGATAATTTTTAGGATAATATAAATGTACTCCTTTCTTCATTCAGCCTTTTATAATTCTTAGTTTCCTTTGAAGTTCATCCAAAGCATATATGAGGCCTTTTTAGATCTCCCCAAACACTATTGTTGTAAAAAATTGAACTTTTACCATGTATTTATTTATGTGTGAAGATATTGTGTACCTTGATAAAGTTTTAAGTTTCTTGAAGGCATGGACATTTTTTCATTTTGATCTTTGCACCCCTAGCACTTAACATAATGCCTAGAACATATTAGACACTTAATAAATGCTAGTTTTTTTTAAGTAATTGGTAGACACGGTTAAGAATTTTATAGTATGAGAAGGCATGGATGAATTGTGAGCTGCACCATCTGTACTGGATTCATAAAAATATAAGTGCACAGAAAGACATATGAAATGATGTCTGATTATGAAGTAATCAGAGCCAGACAAACAATTTACACAACGACTATAATGTAAATTAAAGGAAATCAATAGTGAATTGATCCAAATGGAATGTGGTGAAATTTTCAGGTCCAAGCCTGGCCCCAAAGAAAAGATACGAAAAGGCATCTTCCTGTACCTGCTTTGAAGAGGGAGGGAGCTAAAAGATTGGTACCTATATCCAAACTACGGGGTGGGAAAGTGGATAGCATGATTTCCCCAGAAAGTTTATATTAAGATGAGAGACATCAACCAGAAAGAAAAAAAAAAAAAAAACAAGACATGATGGCACTAGGGGAGTGGCTCTCTGGAACCAGAAAGGAAAAGGCCACTTCTCTTCCTTTAACCCAAAGATTAGGGTAGGCTTGTAGTGACAGTGAGTCATTGTTACTCTTAATTTCAGAAAATCCTCAGACTTTTATGCACACTAATACAAAGTAGCTTAGAGTTCCGTAAGCCTTCAGTGAATCTTTTCCAGCCAAACAGTTCTATTCTTTCTATTCCTTTTGATAGATAGTCTAAATTACAAGGGAGAAACACATGCACATATACACACACAGAGTCTTTAAATTTATCTTTTATTGTTTTGTCTTTGCATCCCTAATGCCCAACACAATCTATCTACTAAGCGCTTAATAAATGCTGTCAGTTTGAACTGAATTGAATTGATTTCAGTTGAACTGAAGGAGTGAGTTTAACTGGGCTTTAGTCCTGGTTGTACAGTTTAGAAAGTTTATTATCTTCAATGAGCCGCTTAAATGACCCCATTTCCTTCATGTATAAAATGCAGTAGGAGATCTAGATAATTCCTAGATTTTTCTTAAGCTCTGATGTTCAAGAGATTTTTCAAACACTTTTTGAACTGCCTCATGATGACTTGCAAAAGCAAATTGTAGCATTTCGTAGGTTTTCAACTAGCATAGAAACCGCTCAAGTCATTTTCTAGGGCACCTTTGTGCCTAATAGACATTGTCAAAAATCAGAAACCCTGCTAAACTTATGTTTGTTTAATTTCTTGTAGCGATAATACAATCTCAGTTCAACTCAATGTCTGTCAGGGGCCTAATATGTGTAAGGAAACTATGGCAGGCACTGGAATTTATTTTATACATTTGGTTTTATTAGAAAAGGATTGCAAAATATTAGACTCAGTGATAAGCAGTACAATGTTCACTCTCTGACCTACACAGCTGCAATCAAAGAACCACTAGCAAACTGAGTCATATTTGATTGTATTTTTGTAGATAATCTCTCCAGAGCATATTCAAGTGTAAAGAGAATTAGATAATTCAATTTTAAGGTTATAGGAAAATAGGGGTATATAGCAAAATCCATTCAAGAGAATATACTAACCACTATGTTGTGTAAATTATTTATGAAAAGGTCTTATATGACCGAGTAGTATTTAATCTGTCCCAAACTCAAATCTTTACATATATGCAGGTGAACAGTTTCCCTAGAGACTAAAAATTGCCATTGGGAGAGATAAAGTAAAATTCAAACCAGTCAAAATTGCTCATTATTTTCTCTAAACTCCTGAAGAAAATATATTATCTCATAGTAAATAATTTGTTTTCCATTAACGATTGTGTTTTTTCCTACAAGCTTCTGTAGATTTGTTTTGACCTGGTAGACACTGCCTGGTAACCACCCAAATAAACCTCCCACAAAGTATTTTAGTGAGAGCAATTGAGCAAAATTGCTTAATAGAGAGATGATAATGGATAGTCCATGACATTTTTCAATTTTGAAGATTATCATTTGTTAGGAGAAAGGACGGATGTATGCTTTAGCTCGAATAAATTGGCACCAATATTAACCATTGTATTTGACCTGAAATTGTATTGTCTTTCTGGACTGTTTTCATGTACATTACCTACATTGGTAGAGTTGTTTTTCACACTGTTCCTTTGGATCCACTGTCTTCTTCAACATCATTTCGTATATATCTTCCATTTTTTCTTCTGAAATTCTCCCTTTAGCTATAACTCCAAGGATGTCTCATTTTGTATATTAAGACCATCCATTTATTCAATAACATTTAATAAGTATCCACTATGGGCTAGACACTATGACAGGCAATGGAAATACAAAGGCAAAAATTAAGAGTCTCTTCCCTCAAGGAGCTTTTATCCTACTGGGGCAATAAGATAAATAAAAATGAATAAATATAAATTTATTTCAAGAAGGGTAGACCCTGGAAACTATCAGAGGTTGGAGCAAGAATTAGGATAAGCTCCCCAAAAGAGAGAAATATTGAAGTAAGTGATGATGCTACCAAGAAGAAGTAAGGATGGAGTTTGTATAATATTTGTAATCTACTTGATTTAAATTGGGACCCCTTGGCAAAAATAAGTTTTAAATTGAAACAGAAATGCTAGAAGAGGTTTATTTTAGCAGTTCTGTCCTAAAGGTATAACAGAATGATCAGTTCATTTTATTGATTTTGTGGTAGGTTACAAATTATTTTTTTAAAACCAGGGAGAATGGTGGAAATATAACTGCCTCCTCCTTCTCTAATTAATGCTTCATCACTAAAATATGCTAAAGGATCATGAAAAAATCTTAAAGGAATTAATTTGGCTTTTAATTTAAATATCAATTAGCAGTACCTACCTTCTTACATATTAACATAATATTTACACCTTGGTAACCTAGATTCAGAACAATTAAGATTGGGCATAATTAGCTATTTGTTTCATTATCTTATATATTTCAGCAAATTCTATTGTATAAAATATGCTATAGTTACTATCTATGAGATACAAAATTTGTGGATCTTGACAATAAAAGTACATTATTTTGAAATATATATATATATATATATATATATATATATATATAAAGTTTGAGTCATCAGATTCTCCTGAGTTAGCCTTGCCTTTTAATCCCAGAAATATAATATAATCATTTATTTCAATTTCGTTAGTGTACTTAGGAATTTACTAAAGTTTTTCACATTGTGTTACTTCATCTGGTCTTCTCATTTCTCTGCTATAGGCAGGGAAGTTTAATTCTTTTTCTTCATGATAAGGATCCTGTACTTGTGGAGACAGAATGAATATAAACTGTTGTCCATAGGGACATCTCAGGCAACCAGTCTACAATTTTTATTTAATTAAAAATCCCACTAAGTGCTGTGTTAAGTGATTTCAGGCCTCAATTTCTAGGTTTTGGGGTTTGCTGAGCACATGCTCAGAAGAGGAAACTAAGCTAAAAGAAAGTATTTGTAGAACTTTTAAATTTGTGCACAGAAATTTACATGTAAATTCTCCTTTGGTCCTCACAACAAGGTTGTGATGTAGATCCTAGAATTATTCCCATTTTATAGAAAAAGAAACTGAGGCTCTTTCTCTCTGTGTTTCATAACTCTTAAACCTGTTCTTCACCTTATCCTCAGCTCCTTTCACCTTCTTCTATTTTCCTGGACCATTGCCTCTTAGATGTTCCTTTTTCTTCCATTCTCAGTCTTATCCATATCCATAAAGTAATGTAAACATGTATGATTAGCTCCTCTCCAATTCTTCTTTCCCTTCTGTTATCTCCAGTCACAATTTATCAACAAGATCTAGATTACTTCCCATCATTTTCTTTTTATATTCACATGTTGCTAAACACACCAAGAGAAAATCATGTAATTGTATTGACTGGATTAATCAGGTAAGTAAACATTCCTTAAAAGTCCATTATGTGCCAGACATGTACTAAGCAATGGATAATCACAAATTAATGCTATCTTATCTTAAGTATGTCCACACTGTTTCAGAACAATTATGTGGTAAGTGAGTAAAGCCCCATGCCTAGAGTTAGGAAGACTTGAGTTCAAATCAGACCTCAGACACAAATTACCTGTATAACTATAGGCAAGTAATCTCAATCTCTTTCTGCCTCAGTTTCTTCAGCTTTAAAATAAGAATAATAATAGCCCATACCTCACAGAATTGTTGTCATTATCAAATGACATAATATTTTTAAGTGCTAAACACAATACTTGGCTTGTAGTAAGAACTATATAAACTCTAATTCCCTTCCAATATCCAACAAAATTAATTGCCTATTGTATACCAGGCACCATGCTAAGTGCTGAGGATTTTTACAAATTATAAATTACAAAGAGAAAGACAATCCCTACTCTTAAGGAATTTACCCTTTAAAGGGCAGGAAAGAATACACAAAAGAAGGCAGGAAAGTAGTAGGGGAGGAGATCTTTTTTTATTATAAACTTTATTTAATATGTAAATATTATTTATGGCAAACATTCTTCCATAGGAGTATAGAAGTTATTTGAATATTTGAAAGAGAATAGGAGAGTGTACCCAATGTGGGCAGTAGAGTGGAAACCAGGCAGGGAAGCAAATACCAAATAGGTAGTCCAGTTTTTGCCTTCAATAAAGGACGACTGTGGCAGGAGTTTTGTAATCTATTTTCAGCCCTTCCCTCCTTAGTCTTCCTTCTCTATACAAAGCAATTTCAAATTCTTTCCTCAGACTTATTCCATCCACTCTTGTGTGCTCACTTCAGAATTTGATTCTTTCTTCTCTGACTGCATTTTTGATTCCTTTTTCTTCCCACCTCTGGACCTTCACATACTTTTCATCACCACTCAACTCTGTTCAAATCTCTGGTAAAGAAATATTCTTTCCCATTTTCAAATGTAACTCCTGCATGTGTGTGCTCTTGATCCCTCGATTCACCTTTATTAGTCCCTTTCTCTCACCATTAGTCTTCAATCATTTAAGTATCATTTGTTGTCTTATCTACTTCTTAACCTTCCTTTACCTGCCTAATATCTAGTAGGAGCAGGTGTCCTCCATCCTTAAATTATAAGAAATAAAATCACCATCTGACCTTGCCATTCTCTGAACTCTTGTCCTTTCTCTAGTTCCTTTACAGCCAAATTTCTAAAGGGATTGTCTACACTTGTCTTCATTTCCTCACTTCATAGACCCTTAGAATCAGGCTTCTGCCTAACTACTCAACTGATTCAGCACTTATTAATGTTACTAATGATTTAATCTCTGCTAAACCCAGTGGCTTTTTCTCAGTTCCAGATCTTCTTGGCTTCTTTGTAGTTTGTTTTTTTTTTAATTTTTTTTAAACCCTTGTACTTCTGTGTATTGTCTCATGGGTGGAAGAGTGGTAAGGGTGGGCAATGGGGATCAAGTGACTTGCCCAGGGTCACACAGCTCGGAAGTGGCTGAGGCCGGGTTTGAACCTAGGACCTCCTGTCTCTAGGCCTGACTCTCACTCCACTGAGCTACCCAGCTGCCCCTTCTTTGTAGTTTTTGATACTGATAATAAACCCTACTTCTTGGACCCTCAGTCCTTTCTTGACATCTATTAACTTTATCTCACAATTCTCCTGCCAAACTGACTGCTCCTTCTTAGTTTCTTTCATAGGATAATCAACATCCTTCCATTCATTACATTTAGGTATTCACCCAAGGTTATGCTCTGGTCTTTTAGGACTGGTTCTGTTCTCTCTTTTTGGTAAAGTTATTATTTCCCAAGAATTTAATAATGTATTTATGCAGATGCATATATTAATACAAACTTAATGTATATTCTGAACTCTGTTATATAATATGAAATTGCATTTTTTTCCAAAAGAAGAAAGGATTTCCTGGGTAGTTAGTAAGCCTCCCATTACTGGAGATTTCAAGTGTGGAATGGATGAACAGTTTTCTGAGATGCTATGTAAGGGAATTCTTTTCAGTTGATAGACATATTAAATAAGGTCAAAAGGTCTTTCCCAATTCTCAGATCTTATAGAAAACATTTCCTTGTTTATAATAGCATTCCTTTATTATTTGACTGATAATTTACTGAGAGCCGAAAACAACAAGAAAACTCAAGATAAAGATATTGTGATATTTTAGGACTAACAAATAACCTACAGATATGTTTGATATATTGGAACTTAAGAGATGGATGAATGATGTTATTTGTCTCATTTTACATAAAATCTTTTACCATCAAACACTATGAACATTTTTGATAGATTTTAAAGTTTAACAATTTACTGTATGTTCACATATAATGCTGACAATATCAGAGCAAGGAAGTATTCTGGCTGGCCTTGACCAAGGAGAGAACTCTTTGCTAGAGCCTATTAGTTCACATCAACAGCAAAACTGCTTATTCTAGCAAAATAGTTCAGCTCATTATTTTCTTGTGTTATATGAGACTATTGATATTAGTCACATCAAGGTCACTAAAACCTATTTCATTTCTGACCTTTACATATTCCAAGGCCTTGTGCTTTTCGACTCATCATAGAATTTTTGGAAAGAATGCTCATTGTGTGTGATACCTCAAAGGGCTTCAAGGCAACTAACAAAATGGAGTTGCTGGAGAAATTACAAAATAATGTACTCTCTACAAAATGAGGTCAAGATCATGGCTAACCTATAGCTCAATTTTCACTATTTGACAAATACTTCAAGTGCTGCAGAGCTAGTTTATTTTCAATCTTGCTGAGATATTAGAATTGCTCTTTTAATGGGCATGTGTGCTTTAGTCCCATATTGAAAAACAGCAATGATTTCAGTAATGGGTGTGTTCTGATACCAAAATATGAGGCCAAAATAATTTTCATGATAAGACTATTCAAATATAGATATTAAAATTATTTTAATGACATAAAGGAAACTACTAAAATATTGAGATTTCTATGCCTTGAAACAAGGATTAACTTTATAGATAAAATAACATATAAAATAATTGCAGTGCCTAAGAGTGTTCAAATTATTCCGCTGCCTAATTTGAGGACTTTTCTAAAGCTGACAGATTCAAGGCATGTATTTATTATTAGAGAAATGAATATTTGAAGGTATTCACTTATCTAGGAATTATTTTGATTTGTTTCACATTTAGAAGGTGAGACTTTGTGAAGTCTAAGGAATAGAATTATATTTTTTATACATTTTAATATTTTTAATTGAATTTTCCTTAAACTCTAAAACTATGTCCTAGAGTGAAGGTGACCTAATGTTGACTGAAATTATTATAAAACTTATGAAATCAAATATTTTTAGACATTTCTGGACCCTGCACCCATCTACCCTTTCATCCTGAGATATCTGGACATCCCCCTTGACACGGTAACTCATTGTTCTTCCTCCTGTTCTAGGAAAAGTAATCTAATTGATACTACCATTGTTTTGAAAAGTATTTTCAATTGTATACATTATGTCTCCATCTGCCTATCTTGTTACTCCAAAGGAAAAAACGTTTTTAAAAAAAGCAAAACAAAAAACAAAACAAAAATAAAAAACCTGTTGAACTGTACCCTGAATGTGTTCAAGTCAATGACTATCTCATCTATATATTTTTATCTCTATGGTATACAAGAGTACCTGTCATTCTTAAATTCTTTTTTATCTATTTATGAATTCATTTAGAGAATTTTCTTTTCTATTATGCCAGCTGCTTAGAACTGTTTGAATGCAAAAAATATTTTGTTTGTGTTCAAATGTAGATCTACTAAAAGCTATAATGCCATCTCTCTCAAATGAAACTTAGTATGACCATTTAAAAATACCTAGCATGGTTATAAAATGATTAAATTATTTATGCATATTATTTTTTGCATGACAAATAAATGATTTCATTTAAAGAGGAAGTAAATTATTTTGCAGTCATATTAACTATCATTTAAAAATAATTTAAACCTTATATTATATTTATATCAAATTAATATATTGATAAAATATCTATATATCTATAGCTGTGTATACATATATATGTTCATCCTATACCTATTTTATAAGCAATTTTTTTAAAAGAGGGAAAAAGTTCAATAAAACTAGTAAACACAAACCATGTATGATAATACCCATAATATTTCCCAATTATTGTCCCCCCACCTCAGCAATTATGAGAGAGAAGAAAATTTCTCAACTCTTCTTTAGAGGTAAACTTGATTATTATACTTATATAGTATTACAATTTTGTTGTTATTTTTGTTTATATTTTATAATTAATTTATGTATATAAATATGTGTGTTTATTTGGGGGTTATATTGCTTGCTTAACTAAATAATTTCATATTTCCCCCATATTTTTCTGAAAGTTTTTTATTTTCATTGTCTCTTATAAACTAAGTAGTATCCCATTGCATTTAAGTATTATATTTTGTTTAGCCACTTGTACATTAAAGTAGAATCTACTTTATTTCAATTTCTTTTCAATGAAAAAAAAGAATCCTGTTATGAATATATTGGTATATAGGGATCTTTTGTTTATCTTTCACCTCATTAGGGGGTAAATGCTTTCATTTTAAAATTAGAAATGTACAATTATCTTAACATAGCTGTTATGGTCATGTCCACTTTCATATAGACCTCCAGAGTTGGAAGGGACCTCAGAGGCCAGCTAAATGAACATATACCTCTAAAAATATCCCCTTGAAAAAATTTTGCTAGTATTCACATAATACTTCCAGATAAGCCTTCTAAAGACTCTACTTTAATAACCTTCCTATCCAGTTAAGATTCCTTCAACTGCTCCCCATAATCTAAGTAATATTGAAAGATTTTGTTGTTGTTATTAAATTGTTTTCCATCTTTGGGTTGACTTGGCATATACAATGAAGATCATAATGTAACCTACCTCATAAAGGTGCTATGGGGATCAATATAATAATGTAAATTGCCTTGCAAGCTTTAAAGTAATATACAAATTTTTAGCAGAATAGAACACATGGTAGAGAATGTTTTCTAACTAGTAAAGCTTCCAAAAAAGTATATGACAGATTGAGAATTCAAAAGATATGGGTATGAAAGAAAATATGGGAAAGAAGCAACAAAGAGCAACTTCAAAATACTCCACAGATTCTATAAAAAACAAACCAATTTAGCAACAATTTAAGCAGAAACACACAAACACAATTTAAAGTTCTTGTATTTTCCAGGGAAATGATCATATTCATAGCACTGTAGGAAAATGATACACAAAAATTAATCAAAACCCTTAAATATAGATGGCAAGGTACTCATTAGTTTTTAATAATGCTCAAGATAAATCATATATAGTCATGTAAAGAAAACTAAAATATATGTGACAGAATGGAGAGGGACCCAAATAGGTAAGGAAGTCCACCTATGGTGAGGACTCTCTTTGCTGGGCTGAAAGGGAAGCAGAATAGACAGCTCTTGCTTCTTTTGGGCCTACTGTTCTCCAAGGGTTACCTTCATTCATGTCATGAGGGGAAGCAAGTTGAAGTGAGAGGCTATCACTGTTTTTCTGAGAGAGACAGTGAATCAGGCTAGAATTTTATTTGTTTACTTTCTTAAATATGGTTTATCCAAGAAATATGTTCATATTCTATCTGATTTCTCATTGCTTTATCATTTTGGGGGGAAGTAGGACTACAAGCTCTATATCCAAGGCTTTACCCTGTGTAATTACAATTTGATCCATAGAACTACAATTTCCAGCATCCCATGTTCCTTCTTATGTTACGTGCTAATGTAGAGAGGATAGAAATTTTGGGTAGCCCTGCTTCTCACTCTCTCTTCTGCTGATTGAAGGCTGGGAGAAGCAAACTTTTTTGGAAGAGGTGAAAAAACTATTCACAGGGTTTTATTTTGGTTAAATAATTATATTTTTATACTTCTATTTCCTTTTTATTCTTTTACTTCAAATGATTATTAATAAACTTCATAAAATATAATACTCAGATTATTGGATTTTAATTTAAATCCTATATTTATGGCAACCCAAAGTCTGGAATTTAGGACCCTTTCTCCTCTCTAAGTGAGTAGAACAGGACAGATTAGCTTCAAGGCCATAGCCATTGGTCTAAGACTATTATAACATTTTAGAAGCCCAGCTACATCCAGCCACTTCCTGCTGCTGCCTCCCACTGCTGATTGCTTATCTAAGAGTCATTTGGAAGTGAAAAGGTGAGACCTAAATCCCGTTTTCTCCTCTTAAACTGAAAGCAGCTGGATAGTGTTATATTTAAAGGAGGTCACTAGTATCTATTTGAGGTAGTAGAAATGATGTACAGAGAGGATAGGATGGCACTTTTCCTTTATAAAAGTTGCCCAGGCAGCCTCCTTCAGCTCAAAGTGGTTTATCCTTTCAGGACCAACCTGGGGTTAATTGATATTATTAAATTGGGCATTTCAGCTGGGATAATGTTGATATTCTGACTGCATTGGCTCCCTTCCCAAAATAAGCTTTTGAAACTGATTTAGGAAGGTACTTTAAACATATATATATATATATATGATAAGAAGGATAAGGGTAAAGGATTGAGGTATTAGGAGACGTTACTTAAATTGCTACTAATGAACTCTAACTGCTGGCAATGAAGGATCGAGTGATAGCTTCCTCTGGTCTGGCCTTGCCAGGGCTAAAACAGAGTAGATAAACTGCTGGGAAATGTTCAGCTTCTTCTTCTGTAGATCTTAAACCTTAACAGTTGAGATATATCCACCCTTTCCATCCTCTTCTTCATCTCCTGCTCACTTCCTGGATCCCTCCCGGGCCCTGGGAAGCCTAGATAGCTAGATGATGAAACTCCTAATATCTAGGGCAGTAGACACTGAGGTGGTGGTCAAGTACAGGTTGATAATGGTATATGAAGGACAGGAAGGGCTTTGCAGAGTAGTGTTTGCAACTCTCTCACTCCAAGACCAGGATCCACACTGATCTCTAGCCTCAGGACAGGTAAAAGACCCAGAACTTCTCCCAGGGTTCTCAACTGCCCCTCCTGCCTCTCTCATGCCTCTCTGGGAACATTCTATCCAACTAACTCATCTGTCAATCAGTGAATGAACTTCAAGCTCCCAGAGATTCAATATAACAATAGTCATTGCTCACTTCAACCTGGTAACCTAGGTGTGTTTTTTGGGTGTTTTTTTTTTAAGCATCAATTAGCCTCCAACCCTCCTGTCTCCTTTGACCTGGGGGAAGCAACCCTGATCCCCCAACAAGCTACCATCTCACAGCCCAGAATTCTGGAGAGGTGGAGGAAGTTTATAATTTAAGGTCATTTTTTTGTGTCATGAGAAGGTATTAATTATTGAGCTAAATTGAGAAAGTTTAGCCTTATCTTACTTAGAAATTTGCTCTGTCTTTAAGGCCTTTCCTAAACCCCTACATCTCTAAAGCCCTGGGGGATAGGTGCCCCCTCAGTTAGTACCCCATCACTCCCACTTAGTAGCATGTGTTCCCTGGTGTTTTTACCCCTAGGGAGAAAGGGAAGGAAAAATACTTTTCCAAACCTCCTCATTTCACTCCTATCCAGTACATTCTAGGGTAGCACCATGTACAGGCAGGAAGTAGATTTGCAACCAATTTCATAAGTAGAATTGCAAGCATGGCCCAGTTTCCTGCCTATCTCAAACAGCTTCCATTCCTGGAGAGCCTTACAGAACTCACGCAGTTCAAAGTTTTGGAGTGTCTTTCCTTATTACAGTTTCTGGGTACAGTATCCTTGCGATTAGCTTGAGTAATCTGTAGATTCATGGGGGAGATTCATCTCCCTACACCCCCTTGCCATTTTGGCCTGTCCAGTCTCTGCAACACACCCAATAAGGGGTTCATACACACTATGCCCAGTGAGAGTATGGGGAACCCCAGAGGTGTGACCAAAGGAATCTAGATGGATCATGATACTTAAAGAGTTTGGAGGTGAAGTTTTAGCTTTTCAGACTACATTGCTAACTTTCAGTTTGTTCCCCTCCAAATAGTGAAGAAGTCTTAGATTTGATTTGAAGAAATTTGAATTGAAGAAAAGGACTCTTGAATTCAGTGCCTGTATCCTGTCATATATATTGTATTTGCTGATTGTTTGCTTTAAGATTTAATTTTGTTTTTTTTTAAGTTCACATCTTAATCTAATCTAGTATATTTTGTCACACTATGTCATTTTCAGCTACTGTTTTTTTCATTATTTATATATATTCTTTTGGATTGTCTTTATTTGTATCTCCCCCTATGACTGGACTGGAGAAAACACATTTTAAAATCCAATATACAACTTGAACAAACCCTTTTCATGGACTGGCCATAAATTCTTATGGAATTTGAGTTTATAACTAGCTCCACCAAGGTCACATATTGCCTATACAGCCTTTTGTGTCTTTTTGTCTTTGCTAATTGTCACATAAATGATGATGGATGGACTCCATCAAACTGGTTACAACCTATATACAACCTTTGGAGAATGTAATGACCTAAAAACTTAAACTGATTTTAAGAGGTCTTCATAAGAAATTTTTCAGGTGTCTAGGAACATCACTGGACTGATCATTTTCCTACCTTTGAGTTGTTTATAACAAAAAGCAAAGGATCCATTTAGCAGTTAAAGTGAAGTAATTGAAGTGGATAGCACTATTGTATTCCCCACCTCCACATTTATGAAAAGTAATGGATGAGACATATAAAGACATGTCCTTCACGGTTGTTATGGTCTCATCTTGAAGGTGGAAAGATTTTCCTAGGGAGTGTGGTACCCCTGGCTGGCTCTCAAGAAGGGAGCATTACCAATGTTTCCTAGTGGCTTCAGTATAGTTTTTATAATTATAATTCTTCAACTTACTCTACCCTTCCACCAGAATGATATAAATTCTTGACATTTTAGACCCAAAATTTTTCATCAGCAGTACAGAGGTTTGTGTTCTTGTGTTTTGTTTTGTTTTGTTTTTCTGGGCTCCTCTGCCAAATTTTGTAATGAGGGCATTAATAGACTTTATTAAAAATATCTTAGCCAAGGATGAAAGATTGGCTATATCTACAGAACTTGTGACAAGTATCCATGAGCTTCAGTGGCTATAGAGACTCATGTGAATCCTAATGGTAGTGGATTTGTTTGCTATTGTCATTAAATGGGTTCTTATGATTTGAGGGAATTTGGTACTTCTTGAATTTCCATTAGCTGTAGTACTGCTTTATAAAGCTGTTACTTGGTGAAAATCATTTGCACTTACATTGAGGATCATGGCCAAGGTAAAAAGGAAAAAGATCTCATTTTTGAGTGAGTGTAACATGGAAAATGGCAGGGTGGAATTCCACCCTGCCATTTTCCATTTTACAAAGAGAAATCTTTGTATTTTGCCTCTCCTTGGGTAACACAGTGTGTCACCAATTGTGAACCATATAATTTTGATTTTAAATGTTTTTTACTCTTTTTCTTTGTATATGCAATAGATTATTTGAGTTTTCTTCTTCCTCTCATTTTTTGTACTTGAAACACATGTTACCAGTATTAATGGTTTTTTGATTTTGCACTAACATAAGTTTACAATATTCATTATCCCTAATATTAATGCATACCCAAAAGCTTTAGACTAAGGAAATCTGCCATTTATTGTTAAATATTATGGGACTTTGATTAATGATTGTGTCTGATTCCAGAAGAAGAGATCTCAAAAGAACCATTTTAAAGAGCCAGGAAGCACAAGGCCAAGGAGACCAACCAATCCTGGTGGGTTTGATGAGAATCTGCACCAAGACAGAGGACTTGTTTTGGGGTTTGAGGAAGCAGGTCTTTGACAACATCAGATGCAGGATTTTCCTATGCCAGACTCAGACAAAGTACCTCAATTTGGTTACAATTTTGACTCGCTTATCTGTATAAGTTAAGGTAAAATCAGACCAGGGAATGATATTTCCTACCAGCTTCAAAATCTATTCCTTTTCTTTCCCCTTCATAATGTGGCAATTTTCTGTACGTCTGGCTGCTGATTGGGTAAGTGCATATTGCTGCTATGGTCCTACAGGCTTGTGGGACATGAATCACTTCATTGGGCCCTGATTCAAGGACATATTATGGGCTTATTCTTGCTTACTCAGAATTTTAATATACTATTTAATTTTAATTTTCTTTTATTCCTTCTATTTTTTATGTTTTGACTTCCTTTTAACAAGTTATTCTCATACCTTATAACTCAGCCATGTATCCCTGGGTGATCCATATGTTTGACCACACACTTCTCAGAGGGGATTGTATAATTGTAATAAACTTCTAAATTTATAATTTTTTTTTTCATTTCAGAGTAATTTTAGATAAGAAACTTGCTACCTCCCTGAATCAAGAAAGTGTATTGTTTGGAGAAGAAGCCATGGAGATGCCTTCAGAAACCACACACTGCACCAAAAGATCCCAAATGAACTTTGGGATATAGAGAAATTGAACTGTGGAAGATTGCATTCATTTATTTTGAATGTAAAATCTTATGCCAAATGGCTTTTTGTCAATGCAGCAATCATTAGTTTTGTTCTCTTTCTTTTTTATTTCCCTATTATCCCCCAATTATTGTAATTTCCCCCTTAGAAAGTGCAATATTGTATGTACCTCTAGTTGAAGATCTTTAGAGATATAAGTTAGTTATGTATACTGATTCCATGGAGAAACAAGGCATATAAGTCTAGGAGATTCCTACATGCTCATCTCCCATGGGAATCACAGAGGGGGATTGTGTAATTACAATGTAACCCTAGAACTACAATTTTAGCATCCCATGTTCCTTCTCATGTTACATACTAATGTAGAGAGAATATAAATTTTGGGTATCCCTGTCTCTCACTCTCTCTTCCTGTGATTGGCAGCTGACTGAGACAGGTTTTTGGAAGAGGGGAGAAAACTTCATGTGGTTTTATTTTGGTTAGATAATCATGTTTTTTTATATTTCTATTTCCTTTTTATTCCTTTATTTCAAGTGATTGTTAATAAACTTTATAAATAAAATTTTATACAATATAATTCTTGGAGTATTGGACATTGATTTAAATCCTACAACCACTTTACCACTTGATATCACTTCCATAATGAGAATTACAAAGAAACTAAAAAAGTCAATGTCATAGAAAAGCAGGAATCAGAAAAGGTATTTATAGAAGAATATATGCAGACATTAAAACATGAAGGAGCCCTCCCATTGAGAGTAGATATCTTAGCTCAACCAAGAGAGAGGGTCCTGGTTTATATCCAAGAGGAAACTCCCTGAAGTCTCTATCATTGCAAACTAGGAATAGAGACATATCAGAGAATACCAACTCTTTTAATATTTTCTCAGTCTTTACCTTGAGTAAAACAAATTAAGATTGGCCTCTTCCCCTCTTCCATTCTCTCTCACAAAGCTATAAGCCCACTCAATGCTACGAATGAAGAAGACTCTCCTAGAAAAGATCCTCCATCATTATATATTTATGAATTTCCATGACAATAAGCATTTATTGTTATGACCCATGAAAAAGAATTGGGAATAGAAAATGTAATGATGAAGACGGATCTGAATCTTTCTAGGTCTCCTAAACGCCCCCTACCCAAACAAACAAAAATAACTCCATAAAATCAACACAAAAAGCAGCAAAAACAGATAGGAGTCCAGAGTGAAGGTGAGTAGCTGTGGACAGGTATGGAGAAAGGTTTCTAACCTCCCCTGTCTCAGCCCCTCCAGAGTAGACCCTGGGGACAGAAATAGAACAAGCAAGAGGAAATCCACAAAGTAGCCCCAGAGGACAGGATCTGCATCTTACCATGTTGGCTTGAATACTGGAGAATACCACTGGAATCTGAAACTGTATGCTGTGAGCCCTGAGAACTGTATCTGCTGTATCTGCTACAGCCTCTTCTCCAAAGATCCAGATTAGTCCAGGGTTGAGGACTAAAGAAGCAGATACCTCAGAGTCAGTAGGTTTGATGCCCTCAGGACAGGAATTCAAACCCCAAGAATAACAAATTAAGGACTAAGGAGGTCAGAACTGCTCTCTGGGTATTTAATGGTAGGAGAGGAGGGGTAAGAAAGAAGTACATACCAGTGAGTGAGGCTGTTGAGAGATTAGGGATCTATCAGCTGTGATCACTCCCAGGAGAGTGGAGTCCCTGGTTATTGTCAAAGGAGAAAGTGGACTGGCTGCTTATAGTTATAGTAGCAAATCTGCCCACAGGCTCTGGTTGGAACACTTAAGGTCAATCATGGACTGGAGCTTGAGTGGGGAACTTAGTTCTAACACTGGATTATAAAAACCTCATTATTAAAAATAATAGGACCCATGAAAGTGCGCACGCACACACACACACACACACACACACACACACACA
>NC_058132.1:575735540-575764612 GCF_016433145.1 Gracilinanus agilis
CCAACACAAATCCTGAAATTTGAAAAAATATACATCAACAAAATAGTAACCCCAGGACTCCAGAAAAAGCCAATAATTAAGTCTATTGGCCTTGCTGCTAAAATGATAGTAAATACGTAAAAATGAGCAAGTAAAGGAGAAAGAACCCAACTATTGAAACCTATTATGGAGACAGCAAAGATCTCAGATCAAAATCAGAAGATGCTGAAATAAAAACACCTACTTCAAAAACAGCAAAGAAATATAGTAAATGGCCATAATTCAAAAAGAACTTTGGGAATAGCTTAAAAAGGACCTACAAAGCCAAATAAGAGAGATGGAGAAAAAATTAGGAAAAACAAATTATAGCAATGCAAGAAAATCAAGAGAATTATGAAAGAAAGTTCACTCCAGTGGAAAAAGATCCAGAATCTTACAAAAGAAAATAATGTATTAAGAACTAGAATTGGACAGAAGGAAGCTAATGATTTCCTAAGACAACACATACTTTTTGCATGTATTTTATGCATTCTTTTAGTTAAATGTTTATTTAAAATCAAATTAAAGAAAGCAAAAAGTACCAGGAAGAAGCATCTAATCTTAGTCAGTCCCCAGAGTGAACTACAAGGGGACTAGAAAGTTTAAATTCTCTTATCACTCACCAACTCTGCCAAAGATTTATCTACAAAAATAAGAAGTGTCCCATATTAATAGGTTTTGGGATTAGAGTCACTTTCAGACAACAAAGATGTTATAGACTCTTGATCTTGATAACTGAGATGATGTTGAGGTATGGTCTAGGCCAGTGATGGGCAAATCATGGCCTTCAGGCCAGATGCAGCCCCCTGAAATACTCTATCTGGCCATGGGACATTATTCCTAATCTGATAAATACAATGAGTAGGATACAATACAATGAAACATCAAAATAGTTGCCTTAGAAACAGACTGACAGATGAGCATTTCCTTTCCTTTGGCCCCCTCTTTAAAATGTTTGCCTATCACTGGTCTAGGCAAAGATTTCACAACAGTTTTCAGTTTAGATAAATTTTTTTTTAATTAAGTGAGTGAGAAGATAAATTCTTGTTTATTAAAAAAAATAACTGCTACAGTAGGGATCATTCAAAGTGGTAGCATGATCTGGAGAAGGGAAAATACATCATTTATTCTAAAGCTCTGGTTTACCAGAAAAACAGGAAACCATACTTTTACCTAATGCCCAATGAATACAAAGATTCCTACTAGTCAAGAAGAATCATTAATATGTTCTGTTGAAGTTATACACAATTGGCAAAGATAATATTTTATGTTGTCCAATATTGACTCAATCACTGAGCTATAGATAGGAATATCTATACCTGAGACAAAAACAAATCAACAACAATCAATTTTGGATTAAGAAGGAGTGAAATTGGTAGATGGTGCTAATTTATGAGATGGTCTGACTATGTGTATCATCTTATCTAAACTCCTTGTGAAAAGTCTTTTAGAACTGACACCTTAACTTCCTGTCATTTCAATTACTTCTAACCCGGCAATTTCTTTTTTTAATTAACAAGTATTTGTTTTCTCTCTTGACCATTCCACAAGGGGAAAAAATTAAAAACCATTAAATTAGTTAAACTACTTTTTCTGTCTATGCATTGAACATTTAGGAGCAATATCACTAGATCAAAGGATTTGTTATTTATTAACCTTTTATGCACAATTCCAAATTGCTTTCTATATTTTGGTCTCTTTTGTTTAGAATTCAGTTTTCTCTAATTTCAGTTTCTTAGCTCCCTTGGTTGCTTTAAAGAATTATTTCAGATTCTCCTATCTTCAGGAAGCATTCCCTAAACACTCCTGTCTCATACTGCTTGTCCTTCCTTCATTTCCCACCAATTGTTTTATTTGGTTTCCATTCTATAAACTATATACCCTCTGGCACCCCTTTCCTCATTACAACTTTCTTTTGTGTATTATCTCTTCCCCATTAGATTGTAAATCCCTTGAGGGCAAGAGCACTCTTTCTTTTTAATTATTTACAGCTCAAAGCATAGTGTTTGGCACATAGAAGGTACTTAATAAATGTTTATTGACTGGCAACTAGCTCTAGCCCTCTAAGATTACATACTGTGTCTGGTGAGTATCTTGTTAATTAAAATGTGTATTGCTCCCTTCATCTATTAAAATGTGATAGGATCTCCTTGACAAAAGAAACTGTTTTTGCCTTTCTCATTATTCCTACTGCTTAGGGCAATATCTGGCAAATATGTGCTTTATAAATATTTCCTAGCTAACTAGAGAGAACATAATCCAAACTTCACCTTCTCAGGGGTTGGTTGATTTGAAGGCAGATTGTAAAAGAAGGGCTAAATTGATTGGATCTTGGGACAGGGATGGAAGTGGTTAATTCCTTTAATTTCTTAGTCCTGAAAAGAACTAGAAGATGAGACATGATGACTCCATTATAAGAAGAAAACATACTTGTATCATTTATAGCCAATGAAAAGAAAAATTCATTAAACATGGTGACTTTGGAGGGATTACATGTTCTGGAAATCTGGAATCATGAGGCAAAGTTTTCTTTGCTTTCTGCTGGTTTTAATTCTTTTGGATAATTCCCCATGAAAGAAAGAAGAGACTCAAAAAAGTAGATTTTTCTAGTAATCATTTGCCAACTCTATTCTTTCTTATCAGTATAGAACATTAAAATTAATGGTTTCTCTTTCTCAACTGACATGGTTACTATTGTGAAAAATTATAAATTTCCTGGTTAATAGATTTTGTTTAATGAATGGAATGTGGTGCTAAACTACTAAAATAATATAACAGATATAAACTGTGGTTAGATAGTGGCATACATGCCTTAAAAATGCTTACTTGATTGATTTTTTAAAAATGAATGTTCCAAACTAATTAATTTAGATTTTGCTCACTCAGAATATGTAGCAGCTTAGCCTTATTGACTAAAAGATGATCTTTGATGAGAATTATGAGGATTTGACTTGAAAGCATGTAGGACTTTTTCAACTTAAAGTTTAAGGAATTAAGGATTCTCTCAGTATAACATAAGCTTGTAGGTTCAATAAATTTTTCTTGTGTGAAAAGTTTCTCTTGACTTACTTCTTTAGGGTATTTCAATAAATATACTTAAATATTTCAATCAATCCATGTTCATATTGACATGACTACTCTCTTCATCAATGAAGATTATAACCAATCTACGACATTTGATGTAATATTCTTAGCCTCTGAAAAACATCTATAAAGCATCTGTTCAATATACCAAGTCTTCCTTTGAATCTTAATATTGTGATAATTCAGCAAAAGATTCTTTGTCCTTCATTTTCACTACATGACTGACCCACTTCTTTTTCTGGTAATTTTTCTCTTCTTCTTCTCTATTCTACATCTATTATCTGATTCCCTTTTTTTTAGTTTTAATGGAAAAGTGGTCCTTTCCTTTTACTGTAAATTTGGTCCTATCAAATCTTCACTCACCTAGCAGAATGGCTTCACAATAACTTCCTTTTTCTTTAATTTTTAATTTTTCTGAATTTATTGGCCGCTTTTTATTGTTTAAAACATATTTGTATCTCTCCTATTCTTAAAGATAAAAAGCAATAAGGATAAAAAGCAAAACTCTCCACTTGTCCATTCTATGCTGTTGTTTCTCTTATTTTTTTTTTAATTTTCCTTCTATTTATACAACTAAATGCCTGGGTTGTGGGGAGGAGGGGGAGTCTGTAATTGACTTCTAATATTTCTCAAACTTGTAATCTGGCTTCTGAAGTCATCATTCAATAGATATTACTTTCTCCAAAATTACCAATGTTCTCTCACTTGACTAATCTAAGGGTCTCTCAGTCCTAATATTTTTTACCTCTTTGTACCATTTGGCATTATTGACTTGTTTCTCCTCCACGGTACTCTCTCTTTATGATTTTTTGTGGAGATCTCTTTATCATCTCTGATAATCTGTCCACAGATCTGGGCACTAGTCTGCGAAGAGCCTGCTCTTCACTTGGTTGAGTCTCTGGAGGTAGGATGGCATGGGGAAGAATGAAATGAAAATGAGCCAGAGTGCAAGTCAAATTGCAGAGGCTGTTCCTTCTCTCTTGTGCCATCTGCTGATTTTAATTTTTATACCTCTTTTCTTTATGATCTCATACAGGTTTTTTTTTCTTCCCATACATTCAAAATCACATATTAACTTTTTTTATTAGACATTTATTAATATTTGTTTTTAACCTGTTTACATACTTTATGCCCCTACTTTCCCCTTCACCCCCCCACTCTCCCCCCACCCATGGCCAACGCGCATTTCCACTGGTTGTAACATTTGTCCTTGTTCAGGGTCTATTTCCCATTCATGTCCTCCTCAACCCATGCATTCAAGCAATTGTTTATCTTATATGTTTCCTCTCCTGCAGTCCTTCCTCTGAATGTGGGTAGCATCTTTGCCATAAATCCCTCAGAGCTGTCTTGTGTCATTGCAGTGCTGCTGGTACAGGAGCTCATTACATTTGATTTTACCATAGTATATCAGTCTCTGTGTACAATGTTCTTCTGGCTCTGCTCCTTTCACTCTGCATCACTTCCTGGAGGTCTCTCCAATTTGCATGGAATTCCTCCAGTTTATTATTCCTTTTAGCACAATAGTATTCCATCACCAGCATATACCACAATTTGTTCAGCCATTCCCCAATTGAAGGACATCCCCTCATTTTCCAGTTTTTTGCCACTACAAAAAGCACAGCTATAAATATTTTCATACAAGTCTGTTTATCTATGATCTCTTTGGGGTACAAACCCAGCAATGGTATGGCTGGATCAAAGGGCAGGCAGTCTTTTATAGCCCTTTGGGCATAGTTCCAAATTGCCAGCCAGAATGGTTGGATCATTTCACAACTCCACCAGCAATGCATCAATGTCCCGATTTTGCCACATCCCCTCCAACATTCATTACTCTCCCCTTCTTTCATTTTAGCCAATCTGCTAGGTGTGAGGTGATACCTCAGAGTTGTTTTGATTTGCATTTCTCTAATTATTCGAGATTTAGAACACTTTCTCATGTGCTTATTGATACTTTTAATTTCTTTACCTGAAAATTGCCTATTCATGTCTCTTGCCCATTTATCAATTGGGGAATGGCTTGATTTTTTTATACAATTGATTTAACTCCTTGTATATTTGAGTGATTAGACACCTGTCAGAGTTTTTTGTTATAAAGATTTTTTCCCAATTTGTTGTTTCCCTTCTGATTTTGACTACATTGTTTTTGTTTGTACAAAAGCTTTTTATATTAATATAATCAAAACCATTTAATTTAAATTTTGTAATTTTCTCTAACTCTTGCTTGGTTTTAAAATCTTTCCTTTCCCAGAGATCTGACAAGTATACTATTCTGTGTTCACTTAACTTATTTATAGTTTCCCTCTTTATATTCAAGTCATTCACCCATTCTGAATTTATCTTGGTGTAGGGTGTGAGATGTTGATCTAAACCTAATCTCTCCCATATTGTTTTCCAAATTTCCCAGCAGTTTTTGTCAAATAGTGGATTCATTTCTCAAAAGTTGGGCTCTTTGGGTTCATCATACACTGTCTTGCTGACATCATTAACTCCAAGTCTATTCCACTGATCCTCCCTTCTATCTCTTAGCCAGTACCATATTGATTTAATGACTACTGCTTTATAGTATAGTTTGATATCTGGTACTGCTAGGCCCCCTTCCTTCACATTTTTTTTTCATTATTTCCTTTGATATTCTTGATCTTTTGTTATTCCACATGAAATTTGTTATAGTTTTTCCTAATTCAGTAAAGAAGTTTTTTGGTAATTTGATAGGTATGGCGCTAAATAGGTAAATTAATTTGGGTAGGATGTTCATTTTTATTATGTTAGCTCGTCCTACCCATGAACAGTTAATGGCTTTCCAATTGATGAGGTCCAGTTTTATTTGTTTGGAAAGTGTTTTGTAGTTGTTTTCGTATAATGGCTGTGTTTGTTTTGTTAGATTGATTCTCAAGTATTTTATATTGTGTAGGGTGATTTTAAGTGGTGTTTCTCTTTCTACCTCTTACTGTTCTAATGTGTTGGAAATGTATAGAAATGCTGATGATTTATGTGCATTTATTTTGTATCCTGCAACTTTGCTAAAGTTGTTGATTATTTCTACCAGCCTCTTAGTTGATTCTCTAGGATTTTTTAAGTATACCATCATATCATCTGCAATGAGTGACAGCTTAGTCTCCTCATTGCCTATGTTGATACCTTCAATTTCTTTTCTACTCTAATTGCTATTGCTAGTGTTTCTAGTACTATGTTGAATAATAGAGGTGATAATGGGCATCCTTGTTTCACTCCTGATCTTATTGGGAAGGCTTCTAATTTATCCCCATTGCATATAATGCTTGTTGATGGTTTTAGGTATATATTGTTTATTATTTTTAGGAAGGGTCCTTCTATTCCTATACTTTTCAATGTTTTCAATAGGAATGGATGCTGTATTTTGTCAAAGGCTTTTTCAGCATTTATTGAGATAATCATGTGATTTTTGTTTGTTAGACTGTTGATATGGTCAATTATGTGGATGGTTTTCCTAATGTTGAACCATCCTTGCATTCCTGGTATAAATCCCACCTGATCATGGTGCATGACCTTTTAATTACTTGCTGGAGTCCACATATTAACTTTTGAAAAATCATAAGATTGACATTTACTAATTATCTTACTGTGGTTAAACAAAGAAGTAAGCTTGTCAAGAATTATTCATTATGGGGTGGCTTAGTTGGAACTTATTCTTTTCAGCCACGTGTAAGGTACAAGTACATCAGTTCCTAGCTAAGCATAATAGTTAATTATATTTTAACTAATTATATTATGTATATAGTTATGTTATACTATTCATTCTTATCATCAATCAAGGAGATAGTTATGGTAGTTGATGACATCCAATAAGATACAATAATATCAATCTGGTCCAAGTTTTATTCCCATGGTATTCTTTCTGCTATAGGATCACTAAGAGTACAGTTCTGGTAGGGTGATTCTGTGCTAATTTGTCATTGCCTTAATTTCCTTGTGTTTCACTGTTTCCTTGGTCTGTAGGAGTTTGGGAACAAACCCAGGCCAGGTATTTTCTTGTTGGGAACTTTAGAAACTTGTATTAACTCACTAACTGCTGGTTTTTTGCTGGGCTGATTTTAGGGGAAATGTCTAAACTCTGGGGGGTTGTACAGAGGTTTATTTTGGGATAGTGGGTAGTCTATGAGTGTGATTGTTCTTGCCATGAACCTGTATTGTTTTTCTGTATCTCCTTTGAGCTGGATAAGGATATTGATTGCAATAATTTCAATGCAAGTGAATGTCACTGTAAAAAAAATCACATGGGGTAAACTGAGTGTGGAATTTCCATCCTCCTGACAACCTGCCATGCTGGATTGTCAGAGCTTGTGAGTAGCCATGCTAACCTCACAGCCTCGATGGCATCCGGCAATTTTTCTTACATTGCTCTTTTCTGGTTCCCTTCCTTCAAGTATCACAATCTACATATGCCTTTTCAATCTCCTTTGTTTACATCAGGTACCATTAATTGGAGGTATGCTTCAGTCTTCTCTCCAGGGACCTCTTTTCATCTCTATCCTGTTTCTTGCTGATCATTTCAGTCTAATGAATTCAATTTTCATTTGATGCAGATATCACCCAAATCTGAAATATATCTGAGTTCAAGTCCCTTTTTACTACTGAATATTTCCCAATGGATATTTTAGAAGTATTTAAAATGTACCATATTAATAATGGAACCAGATATCTCTGCCATACAAGTCTCCATTTTTTCTTCTTTTGATAATATCATTGTTTCTTTCATCCAAATGTCAGATTTTAACTCTGCAATCTTTTAATTCTCATATCTAAGCAGGTAGGTGGCATAAGAGCTATAGCACTGCACCCAAAGTCAGTTTGACCAGAGTTCATATCTGACCTCAAGCACTTCCTTGTTCAGTAACTATGGGAAGTCATCTTTAGCTGTAAAATGGGGATAATAATACCAATTATCTGCCATAGTTGTTGAGAAAATGAAATGAGATATTTGTAAATTACTTAGCAGCGATTGGCACATAGTAGGGTCTGTATAATGGCTAAATCTGATTGTCAAAGCTTGTATACTCTTCATTCAAAACATATCTCATAACCAACCCTTTATTTCATGGTCAGCATAGTAATTCAGGTTCTTATTACCTTTCATCTGGATCATTGTACTAGTATCCTTATTTGTTTCCCAGCCTCAAAAATTTTTCCCTCATTCCATCTCCTCACCACACCAAAGTGAAATTTTTAATATGCATATAAGACTTCATAACTTTTCTACTCAAAAATTTCCAGTGACAGAGAAGATGGTGGATTAGGTATGAGATTACCTTAGTCTCCAAATTCCTGACCATAATAAAAAATAATGTCTCACAGTCAACTTGAAATTGCCAGAAATATTTAAGAGAAAGGTGTGAAACAGTTCTGCCAAGATAACTTGGAAGGAAGGTCTCTGACCATCTTGGTGGTGCTCTCACCTGTTTGAACTGCAAACCCACCCCAGGCAAATATCAAGAAATTAATAAACAGTAAGTCCTAGGAGCACCTGTATTAGCAATGAAACTCCACTTGGTCAGCTTTACTTGAGAGTTTATACCCAGAGGCAAATATCTCTAGAATCAAAAAGCAACAAGCCCTGGGAGTAGCTCAGTGGACAACAGCCACAATTCTAGAGTTTTACCCATCTATCATGTGGACATTGGGCAGCTAATCATAGAAGCATTTTAGGGACCAGTCATGCTGACCAGACCAATCCTTCCTGGACTGTGACTTTGGGAAAAGAGGAGTGAGGAGCAAACACACTCCAGTGAGTGAGGTTGTTGAGGGGTGAGGAACCTGATGGCAGGAGACCAGTCTCTGGTTGCAGTTCCAGGGCAGAGAGATAAACTAACACAGTCACCTGGGAATTAAAGAAAGTAAGAGCACTTGCTTGCTGTGGCAGCACTGCCTGGGGTCCTGGTTGGAGGGTCTGAGATCACTCACAGTCTTGGATATGACCCAGGGGGAGCAATGTCCATACCTAGTCCTAGATTATAGAAATTGGAAGAATCAAGTAGGGCTCAGGAAAAAATAGCACAAAACTTCTGAAACCTGAGACATGATCTCCTATTCCCTAGGAACAGAGTCTGACTAGCATAAAGCAAACACAAGACTATTGACTGTTAAAATAATAATAATTTTAAAAAAGAGTAAACCAAAAGGAAAGAACCAAACCATACATAGCTACTATGGAAATTGAAAAGATTAGGGTTTAAATTCAGAAGACAGTGAAGTTAAAATGCTTAATTCTAAAATGTCAGAGAAAAACATCAAATAACCACAAGCTCATGAAGACCTTTTGAAGCAGCATTAAAAAGAATGACTGAAAAGCAAAGGAAAGAGGGTTCAAGAAAATGGGAAAAAAATAAGAGCAATGTGAGAAAATCAAGAAAAATTATGAAAAAAGTAAATCATCCTGGATATCAAACAATGTTATAAAAAGGAAACAATCAAAACACTTTGACTGCCTAAGAAATAGAGTGGAAGAGCAATGTAATAGACTAGGTACACAACACAAGATGGAAAAATGAACTTAGAAATTTATTTGAAATATTCAAAGATCTAAGCTTTTGGAAAAATTCACCATAATAATTGCTGGGAAAACTGGAAAATAATATGGCAGAAAATAGACACAGATGAACACCTCACACAATATTCCAAGATAAAGTCAGAATATAAATATGCTTTAGAAATAAAGAGTGATATCACAAACAAATTAGGGGAGCATAAAATAGTTTATCTGTCAAACCTATGGATTAGGGAAGAATTTCATTCAAAACATGACATAGGGGATGTCAAATAGACAACTTTTTCTACATTAAATTAAAAACAAGTAAAAGCAATGCAACTAAGATTAAAAGAAACAACAAATTGGGAAAAAATCATTGTAACAAATCTCTCTGACAATGGCTCAATTTCACAAATATATTATAAGGATTAAAAATAATAAAGGCTGATATAATTATAAAAATTAGTATTTTAATTAAAGCCATGCTGATAGATAAAGTTATTAGACCACCTGCTTGTAAGCATTCAAACTTGCCTCCTCCATTTTGTTACCTCTTGTCTCTCCCCCAGCCTGATAGCCAAGAGAGCACTCCCACCTAACCCAGGAGCTTTAAACTCTTCTCTGCGTAGAGACGTAGGCCTCCCCATGCCCAAAGAACCGGAAACGGAAACCCGTTGGACCACGGGAAATGTAGTTTGATACATTTCCCACGTCCATAAAAAATATATATACTTTTAGATGGCATTTCCCAAATTTCACTTTTACAATATAAAGAAATGAGTCAACTCTATAAAAATAGAAAGCATTTCCCAATTGAAAAATGGTTAAAGGATGTGAACAGGCAAATCTCAGATGAAGAAATAAAAAATAAATATCCCAGTAATATGAAAAAAATGTTCCAAATCACTATTGATTAGAAAATTTCAAATTAAAACAACTCTTAGATGAGATTTCACACCCATCAGACTGGCTAACATGAATAAAAGAGTAAATGATAAATGCTGGTGGGTATGTGGAAAAATTGGCACATTGGTGTTGGTGAAGGCTACAAACTGATACAACTATTCTTGAGAGCAATCTGGAAATATGCCCAAAGGGCCATAAAACTATGCATAACCTTTGACTCAGCAATACTACTATTAGGTCAGAATCCAAAAGATATTAAAGGTAGGGAAAAACAACCTAATTGTTTAAAAGTATTTATAGCAGTTCTTTTTGTGAGCTAAAAAATGACAAACAAATGATCACACACACACACACACACACACACACACACGCACCAAAAACCCTGGACTTATATGAAATGATGCAAAGTGAGGTGAGCCAAACAAAGAAACCATTCTACACAATAAAATAATAATGTATGATGATCGTACTGTAAAAGATTAATTATTATCAACAAGACATTCAGAACAATGGCAAGAGGCTCATGATAAAAAAAAGGATATCTACCCAGCACAGCAATAAAAATGAAATCTGAATGCAGATTAAAGCATCCCATTCTTTATTTTTTTCCTTGATGAATTTTGCTAAAGTGTAAGCAATACATGTCTTGTTTTACAACATTATGAACATGGAAATATGCCTTATATGATAATATATATAAAACCTATATCATATTACCTCACATCTTGGGCAGACAGGAGGAGTTGGAGGGGGAGAATATTGATTACAAAATGTCAGAAAGCGAATATTAAGAAATTGTATTGACATGTAATCTGGAAAAAAATAAAATGTATAAAAAAGTCAAACAACTACAAAAAGATAATTTATTATAAATTAAAATTGGGCAAAGAGACTCTAATGATGTCTTAACATCATACAAGATAACAAAAAATGGAAAGAATGAAAAAATATAAAATAATATGAAGCATTTTATAAAACAGATCTAGAAAATAGATCAAAGAGAGACTATATTAGAATTATATTGTCAGACTACAAGAAAATTATGAAGAAAAAATTGATACTATTCTTCAAGAAAATATTAAGGAATCTTGCCTAGAAGTGTTAGAGCAATAGTGCAAAATAGAAATTGAAAAAAATCAATCAATCATCTCCCAAATGAAACCACAAGATGAAAAATGCACAAGAACATTAATACTAGGGACTATAGCTCCTAGATTAAGAAGAAAATATTACAAGCAACCAAGAAAAAATACTGTAGAACTACATTCAAGATAACACAAAACTAAGCAGCTTTAACATTTAAAGAATGAGGGGGGTTTACAACCAAGAATAATATATTCAGAAAAAAACTGAGTAACTATATAAAGAAAGAAACCTGATATTTAGTGAGTAAAAGGATTTTTGGTTATTCTTGAGGATAACATAAGAACTGGGTAGAAAAATTGATCTATAAAAATCATTAAAAGATAAACATTAATTAAACCAATGATAAGGGATTTAATAAGGTCAACTGTTATTTCTTTTATTGGAAAACAATCTGTAATATTTAAGAATGATGACACTACTTGGGTAGTTTGAAAGGTTATAAATGGAAAATTACTTCATACAAAAGAGATTTGAGTGGGAGAAATGTTATAGTAAAGAGGAGGTACTAGTAGAGGGCAAATAGTACTATATTCCTATTCTCATCATATCTGGGTAAAAAAGGGAACACATAAAACTAAGAAGAGCAAAAGTCTTCTCAACTTATTGAGAAAAAGAAGGGTAAGGGAATACTATGTTCATATATACATATTTATATATATTAAAGTTATTTGTTTTTCATCTCCTTTTATTCTTCTTATGCAGAAAGTATACCTAATTTACATAATGGGATATTTTGAAAATCTTGTAGAAATAGCATTTGGATAGTTAATTTAATTAGTGAAATTACAATATAAAAGGGTAAAAGGTTATAGGAAATTTCATATTTTTAACAAAGCTTTATAAAAATCTTGGATATTACAATTCTTTTCATTTTACATGTTTTGTATATGTTTTTTCACCAGTAAGTCACTTATAAGAATAATGAATTATTTGTTGCAGCTTGGTGTTTATCTCCTAAGCATTTTTTTAATCAGTAAAGCACATTTAAAATTGAGATATTTGCCACTTTCTTCAAAGTAGCAGTGTAGATTAAGAGAAAAATGGACATGGGGATTAGATAAGGGAGGGATTCTTAGAGGGGAGGATAGAGTGAGAACTATTTTGAAAAAGGGAGGGGAAAAAGAGAGGGACCCTTTGAAGGACATATTAATTTAGAACTGAGAGAGCAAGGGAGAGGATAAGGGAAAGACTTTTAAAAGGGTTGCTCGTCAGGGAAGTAGTGGTTAGAAGAAATTAGACTTCTGAGGAAGGATAGGGCAAAAAGAAAAAGACAAACAATGAGGAAAAATAGAATGAAATAAAATATACAATTAGTCATCATAACTTTTATTGTAAAGGAACTCATCCATAAAATAGAAATGGGTAGTAGAATACATCAAAACAAAAACTGTTTTTTACACAAAACACATTTAAAAATGAAAGACACACATAGAATAAAAATAAAGGCTATAAAACAATATACAATGCTTAAGCTGATATATATATATATAAAATAGAGTTAGCAATCATTATCTAATACAAATTTAAAACTAAAATAGACTTAATTTAAAGGGATAAAGAAGAAACTATATTATGTTAAAAAGTATCATTGATAAAGAAGCATTATCAATATTAAACCTATATGCACAAAAGATTCTAGTATTTACTTTTTTTTAAAGGAAAAGCTAAATGAGTTACTAATGGAAATGGATAGTAAAACAACAATATTGGGGGCTTCAGCCTTCCCCTCTCAAAACTAGATAAATCTAAAGAAAAATATATACGGAAGATGTAAAGGATGTGAATAGAGGCTTAGATAACTAAATATGACAGATAGGTGGAGGGAAATGAATGAGAATAAAAGGATATCTTTTTCTCAGGAGTGATACTCAGGAGTGGCTATATGTTAGAACACAAAAACTTTATAGTTAAATGCCAAAAAAAACATAATATTAAATGAATCATTTCAGATCAAGGTATAATAAAATTATGTAAATAAAACATATTACATAATACATAGATTCATACATATATATGTATATATATAGGGACCATGGAAAGCAAAGTAAAATTAATTGGAGACTAAATAACATGATCTTAAAGAATGAATAGATTTAAAGAATAAATCACAGAAACAATAAATAAAGAGTATGATAATAATAAAACAACATACCAAAACCTATGAGATACAGCAAAAATAGTAAAGGGAAATTTCTACCTCTAAATGCTTATATCAGTAAAAGAGAGAAAGAACAGATCAATAAATTGGGAATGCCATTTTAAAAAGAAAAATAAATAATAAAAAAATCCCTATTTAAACATCAAATTGGAAATTCTAAAAGGTAATGGTGAGAATAATGAAATCAAATGCAAGAAAATCATTCAATTAGTGAGTAAAATTAGTTGGTTTTATAAAAAAGATAACAGGATAGATAAACCATCAGTCAATATGATTTTTTAAAAGAGTTAAAAGAACCAAATAACATCCATTAAAAATGAAAGTGTTGAATGAAGATGAATTTATCAATGAACATGATATCAAAGGAATTATTAAAAGTAATTTTGCCGAACTATATAAACTAAATAAACTTGTTTTAGGAAAATAAATTTAAAAGACTATAAACAAACTTCATAAGAAAAAAAAAGAACCAAATGAATTTACAAGTGAATTTTACCAAACATTTAAAGAACAACTATTTAAACTATTAAATAAGTTATTTGAAATAAAAGATAAAGAACTCCTCCCAAACTCTCTTTATGAAACAAATATGGTACTGACACCTAAATTAGGAAGAGCAAAAACAGATAAAGAATATTGTAGACCAATTTCTTTAATGAACATGGATACAAAAATTCTAACCAGAATACTAACTAGGAGATCAGAATAGTATATCACAAAGATTATATATTGTGACCAAAAAGGATTTATATCAGGAATGCAATAATGATTTAATATAAGTAAAACCAACAACATAATTTATTATATCAATAACCAAGGTGGGAAAGAAATCATATTATTATATGAGGATAAACAGAAAATTTTTTGACAAAATACAATATTCATTACTATTGACATACTAGAAAAGATAGGTATGAATGGATTTTCTTACAATAATTGAAAGTATATGTCTAAAGCTATCACAAAGTATTATTTTTTAAATTAAAAATTTATATATGAATACAATTTTAAAAATGAATACAATTAAAAAATGTTTTCTACCTTTTTTTGTTCCATGTTCTATTCCTCCTTCCCACCCTTACACCCTCTTCAAGATAGCAGATAATATATATATACATATATATATATTTATATGTATATTTTGTATAACACATATTTCCATATTCACCATTTTATGAAAGAAGGTACCTAATCCTTACCCTAGAGAAAAATTCATGGAGGAAATAAAATGAAGAATGGTATAATTTTATCTTCATTCAGACTCTATCAGTTGCTTCTATGGCAGTGGATAGCCTCCTTTATTATGAACCCCTTTTGTTTTTTCTGGATCTTTGTTTTGCTGATAACAGTTAATTCTTTCATAGTTGATCACTGAAAACAAATATTATTTATAATGAGAATAAGCTAAAACATTTCAAATAAGATCAGGAGTGAAAAATGACCATTATAACCAATATTATTTATTAATATATTAGAAATGCTAACAATAGCAATTAGTAAAGGAAATAAAGTGAAAGAATCAGAATGACAACAAGGTAATAAAACTCTCTTTCAGCAGATGACATGATGGTATATGTTCAAAATCCTTGAGATTCAACTAAAAAGTTAGCTGAAAATATCAATAATTTTATGTGTGGCAAGATAAAAATTAAATCCATTTAAATCATGTATCACTAAGACCTGCATGAAGAGATATAAAGAGATAGCCCATTTAAAATAACCATAGGTTGAATAAAATACCTGGGAGAAGCTGCCAAAACTTACCCAGGAATTAAGTGAACATAATTATTTAAAAAATACTTTTTGTACAAATGAAGTCAATTTAAAATAATTATAGAAATATTAATTGTTCATAGGCAGATAAAGGTAATATACTTAAAATGATAATTCTATCTTAATTCATCTACTTATTCAATGTCATCCCAATTAATTACCAAAAAATATCTTAATGTGTTAGATAAAAATAGCAAAAAAATTAATTTGGAAGCACAAAATGTCAAGAAAATTAAAGAAATTAATGAAAAAATATAAAGGAAAGAGTTCTAATTACTCAATTTTTATGATATATCTTATGTATTATAAAGCAGAAATTATCAAAACTATCTGATACTGTCTAAGAACAAGAAAAGTAGATCAGTAAACATAAACCTCACAAAGGTAAAAGACTATAGTAATGTATTTGACAAAAGTAAAGATAGATTTTGGAGATAAGAATTCACTATTTGGTAAAAATTGTTGGGAAAATTGGAAAGCTGTGCAGCAGAAATTATGTTTAGACCAATATCTTATACCATTTACTAAGATGCATAAAACTTTGTTAAATTTATATCAGTTGGAGCCATTTCCCAATTGATAAATGGTCAAAAGATACAGACAGTTTTTGAATGAAGAAATCAATGCCATAAATGATCATATGAAAAATACAATAAATCATTACTGATAAAGGAATGCAAATCAAAATAATTCTGAGATATCATATCATACATATCAGATTGGCTAAAATAATAAAAGAACAAAATGACAAACGTTGGAGGGGTTTGGAATAAATAACAGGGACAGTAATACATGGTTGGTGGAACTGTGAACTGATTCAACCATTTTTAAGAATACTATTGTATCATAATAAATGATCAGCAGGTGAATTAAAAAACAAAACAAAACATGGATTTATCATACACTGTCTTGCTGATGCCACTTACCTCAAGTCTATTCCACTGATCCTCCCTTCTGTCTCTTAGCCAATACCATACCATTTTGATGACCGCTACTTTATAGTACAGTTTAATATCTGGCACTGGTAGGCCCCCTTCTTTCACATTTTTTCTCACTATTTCCCTTGATATTCTTGATCTTTTGTTATTCCAAATGAACTTTGTTATAGTTTTTCCTAATTCAGTAAAAAAGTTTTTTGGTAGTTTGATAGGTATGGTGGTAAATAGGCAAATTAATTTGGGTAGAATGGTCATTTTTATTATGTTAGCTCTTCCTACCCATGAGCAATCAGTGGTTTTCCCATTGTTTAGATCTAGTTTTATTTGTTTGGAAAATGTTTTGTAGTTGTTTTCGTATAATTTCTGTGTTTGTTTTGTTAGATAGATGCCTAAGTATTTTGTATTGTCTAGGGTGATTTTAAATGGTGTTTCTCTTTCTACCTCTTGCTGCTGTGATGTTTTGGAAATATATAGAAATGCTGATGATTGGCTTTATCCTATGGTTGCAATGGACTGCCTCTTCCTTTCTTTGAAGAATGCCTAGCTCTGTTTAATACTCCTTCAAGTTTTCTCTCTTTTATAAGTCTGTCCCTGATCCTCTTCCCCTTAATAATGGCCCCTGAAATGCCTTTGTATTTAATGTATTTAAATTTTTTAATTAATTTTGTGTGCATTTTAGGGAGTTGATCTTTCCTGGACTGAAACAGAAAGGGGATAGATAGTGAATATTAAATTAATTGTAAAAAAAAATGCTTGTCAAGGTGACATTTTCATAAGTAATCCTTTGTGTGAATGAGAAAGGAAGCAAGCTAATAGGATGAGTGGTAGGCTGATGATTCCAGGAAAGCTTTAAATGTCAGTAGTGAAGGGTTTTCTAGGTAGCTTAATGGATGGAATACCATGCCTGAAATTGGGAGGACTTGGTTTCAAATCTCACCTTAGATACTTTCTAGCTGTGTGACCCTTGGGGAATCTTTTAAAATTGTCTGCCTACCCCTTGCCCTTTTGTCTTAGAAAAGTTACTATGACTGAAAGAGTTTTTGTTGTTGTTGTTTAAAGTCAATAGTGAGTCTAGGAAATATCTTTGAAGAAGTGGAAAACAAATGAGGCTGGATCAGGGGAAAGTAAGCACTAGAATAGATAACCACCATAAATAAAGGATCCATTATTCTGGAAATGAGGCTGCTTGGACTGCTTGGCTATAAGTCTGTAAGTACAAAAGCTATTGCAGAACTTCCCATTCCTTTTTCCCCACCTTGCCCTTGAGCTACAGATGCAGAGATGGAAATCTTATTTTTTTCTCCCTAATTTCCTTCACAGAGACAAGAACAGTTTCTTCTAAGTAAGGGGAATAATGGTTGTTTGTCTTCTTTTGTTTAAAATTTTTACTTTTTCTTTGTAAACAATTTTAACCTTGCTAGTTGAGAGTGCTTATCATGAATATAGTTGAGATATGCCATTTGGGAGAGAAAAATCCCCAGAGGAAAAAAAAAAGGGAGAAAAACTGAACACTAAGGTAATTGGCAGAAGTGCTTTGTCTGGCTGGGTTCAGAACTAAAAAAAAAGATAAAGAGAATTATAGATTCTTTGATACTACTTCCCAGAGGAGAAAGAAGGTTAATTATATCAGGGCACTCTTCGGTAATAGAGTAGAAGAGAAAATAAGAGCAGTTGAAGAAACAAAATTATCATAAAAAAATCTCCTTAACTCAGCTGCTTGAACTTGGCATTTCTTTCATGGAATGTAAGCTCTTTGAAGGCTAACAATCCTGATTTTTGTCTTTGTGACTGGTGCCTAGCATGGTGTCTGGCAGATGATAGACACAGTAAATTCCTTTTTGATAATTTTATTGATTTACACTGTTCTTCAGTGAAAGTTTTGCTTATTGATACTAACACCCACTATGCATATCTCCATTGTCTTTTTTTGTCCACTGGGGACAAAAGTCAATATATTTCCCTTTAGAAAAAGAAAGAAATCTGAATTCTCTTTGTAAATGGATTATACTGTGCCCTCCATCCTACTTGTTGGAGAATTTGTTTAAACATGATCCCTACAGCTAAGCTGAATTTCTTTATTAGTAAAGGATAGCAAAATAATCAATTTATAGAAATAGGAGATTGAAGAAATAAACAAAATTAATTATAGCTCCCGAAAACAGGCTTTTGATATAGATAGGGAAAATAACTATAACAAATATTAAATTATGTATCTGTTTCTCAGATTGCTCAGCAATTATATTTATCTGTGAAATGAAGAGTTTGATTTACATCTTTAAAATTTCCCCCCTATCTTGTTCAATATTCAAATCATATAATTATGCTTTGAAATTATTTAAACTATAGTGTTACATGGAACTTTTATTTATTAACATGCTTATTTTATAATAGGTACCATGCAGTAATAAAGCTACATTAAAAATCACTATTCACACTATCCATAGCTAAACTTGGCAACATCGGTTTTTACAAATTAAGTTTTGCTATAGCAATTTCAATTCTGCCATTCATTTATTCATAATTACATGAATAATAATTATTTTCTAGTTTTATTAAATATATGAAAATAGCATCAATTGTTCTCAATTACATTTAACTGTGAAATAATATTTTGTTAAAGATAATTCTATAATACTAACAGGTTTTCTTCTTTGCACTTGAGTTTGTGCACTGTCTTATGCTATTAACCTCAAAAAGCATTTATGTTACCAATGGAAGAGACCCGATGATACTTGATAGGGGAGTATAAAATCAATTACAGATATATGAAAAAAAATAAAACTGAACAGTAAACACGTTAAAAATCAAAGCCTAAATACAAATGTGATAAAATAAAGATGCTATGCTTTTTCTCAAATGCCTATGGAAAACTGGCATATTCAGAACTGCTTACATAATTAAATACAAAACATATTACAATGTCAAGGCAGAAGTTAAAGTGACAAAGACAAGGAGGAAGGAATGCTCTTCTCTCTTCAGTTTGATACTCTCAGTCTAAGCTTGCCAGCTGCTTCAGAAAAGCACATGAAATTGCATATTACATAACTGAAATTAGATATTTTTTTTCTGAACACTACAAAAAAATAAAAGTCTAAGTCCAAGATTTTATACCTTAGCATAGACAAATTTCTGTTTCTGTTGAAGTTGTCCTTATTTCTAAAAAGCACACAAGTAAGTGAATAAATAATGTAAAATGCCTAACATGAAAAATGCTTCTGAAAAATCTTTGGAGCAGGTCCTCATTAGATCTATGGAATATTTCTCCCCTAGGGGCCTAATTGGAAGATTGTAAATATGTATGGAAAAAGGCAGGATTGGACATATAGATGGGACAAGAATAGAAGATCTTAGTTGGAACAATAAACACTGACAACCTCCTGTTAGAGCTCTACCCAAGGTGATACTACAAGTCCAGAGGCTATACACATCTTTAAGGGGGAAATTGCCTCAGTGGGGTTTAATTTGTATATGAATCATGTGTTTCAATTAACTTGTAAATAAAATTGTTTATATTTTGAGTCTCATAAACTTTCATTATTATAGGTACGATATGGTGCCTATACTTTAGAATCAGAGAAAATCACTATGGTTGGCAGTGAGTAAAACATGCCAGAGGACTGAGAATCCTCCTGAAATGTGTTTTAGAGTTGTTCTGGATTTTTTAAAATAATAATAATTATCATTTACCATTAATCATCATACATTGTTATTATTAATGTATAAATGATCTCCTGGTTCTGCTCCCTTCCCTTTGCATCACTTCTTGTAAGTCCTTTCACGGTTTTTTGTGATCTTCTTGTTTGTCATTTCTTATGACACAGTAGCATTCCATTACAATCATATACCACAACTTGTTAAGCCAAATTGATGGCTATCCCTTCAGTTTTCAGTGTTTTGCCACTACAAACAGGGCTGTTATTAATATGTTTGTATTGATGAGTTCTATTTCCTCATCTTTTATCTCTTTGTAACAAGCAATGCTTTTCTAAAGAAAGCACATAAGGCTAATAGTCTAGAATACTATTAGCAAAATTATATATGTCTAGTAGATAATGAATATATAAGTTTTGGGACTTGGTCTTGAATTATCTACATCTTCCATTGGCTCTATATGCAACGTATTCCAAGTACCAAGCAAGTTAAGCACAAACTTTTAAAGATATTTCATTTTTAATAAAAAGACAACTTGACTATATTTCTAGTATTAAACTGTTTACTTTGGACAAATAGCTCTTGTTATAGATTTGAAGGAATTCTAGGCTCTGGTAAATAAATTGGGAATGTACTTTTTTTTCTTAGCAATACAGTCTTTTATTTGTCTTTTAGAAAGAGGGTTCATATATACAGATGAAAAAATCTAGCTATGCAATTTGATATATAAACACTGTCATTTATGCTTGCCATGTAGGCATGATAAAGAACACACAATGCATGCATGTGTGCATATTCACACATATTCTATGTATTATTTAAATGTACCTGTGTATACATATACATGCATGCACACATATACATATGTGTTCTTTATATTGTTAAATTCTATTGTTCAATCATTCTTCGGGGTTTTATTGGCAAACCACTGGAGTGGTTTGATATTTCCTTCTCCAACTCATTTTATAGATTAGAAATTGAGGCAAACGGTCACATAGCTGACATATGTCTGAGGCCAGAGTTGAACTGAGAAAGATAAACCTTCCTGACTTCACGCCTGATATTCTATCCTTTGTGCTACCTGCTATCCTAAATCTTATGTATGCTATTTAAGTGTTTAAAAAATCTATCTATCTATCTATCTATCTATCTATCTATCTATCTATCTATCCACCCATATGTATGTTTATGTATATGTATGTATGTGTGCATGTATGAATGAATCCTCAACATTCAGTAAACAAATGAACCATAAGTCATTGAGATCACAAAGAAAAAAAAAATGAAATAGTCTTTATTCTCAAAAAACTATTTTTTGGGGGAAATGTCTACATGTATAGGTGTATACAGATTAAATTAAATTAAATATAAGGTATTTATTTGAGGGGAGGATGACACTATTTACTTATTTCAGGAAATGTCTCATGTTAGAATTGCCATCTGAAATGGACATTGAAGGGAACTAGGGACTCTAAAGACCAAGTTGAAGAAGAATGCATTCCAGACAAAGAAAACTGGAAAACCATGTGTGAAATATGAAGATGAGATTCATAATGTCATATATGCTAAATGGTAAGGCTAGTCTCGCTGCATTGGAGAGGGTTTGAAGAAGAAGAATGCATGGGAGGTCTTGAAAGATGCTGTGGAATTAAGTTGTAATAGGTTTTATACATTGACAGGAAGTATGAATGTAATAATAGAGGACAATACAGGGAACCATCAGATTTTAGTGAACAGGAGAGTAGAATGCCAAAACGGTGCTTTCGGAGATGATGATATTTGTAGTTTTATAAAGGATGAACTAGAAAAGGGAGAACTAAGGAATAGAGGCCATAAAAGTGGCTATTGAAATAGTTCAGCTAGGAGAAGAGGAAGGCCTGAACTAGTAGGGATGAGAATATGTATATTCCTTTTTTTAAAAACATTTATTAATATTCATTTTTAACATGGTTACATGCTTCATGCCCCTACTTTCCCCTTCACCCCTCAACCCACCACCCATGGCCAATGCACATTTCCACTGGTTGTAACATGTGTCCTTATTCAGGACCTATTTCTAAATTGTTGATAGTTGCATTGGTGTGGTAGTTTCGAGTCTACATCCCCAGTCATGTCTGCCTCAGCCCATGCATTAAAGCAATTGTTTATCTTATATGTTTCCTCTCCTGTAGTTCTTCCTCTGAATGTAGGTAGCATCTTTACCATAAATCCCTCAGAATTGTCCTGGGTCATTGCGTTGCTGCTGGTACAGAGGTCCATTACATTCGATTTTACCACAGTATATCAGTCTCTGTGTACAATGTTCTTCTGGCTCTGCTCCTTTCGCTCTGCATCTGTTCCTGGAGGTCTCTCCAGTTGGCCTGGAACTCCTCCAGTTTATTATTCCTTTTAGCACAATAGTATTCCATCACCAGCATATACCACAGTTTGTTCAGCCATTCCCCAATTGAAGGACATATCCTCCTTTTCCAATTTTTTGCCACCACAAAAAGCGCAGCTATAAATATTTTCCTACAAGTCTGTTTATCTATGATCTCTTTGGGGTACAAACCCAACAATGGTATGGCTGGATCAAAGGGCAGGCAGTCTTTTATACTCCTTTGAGCATAGTTTCAAATTACCAGCCAGAATGGCTGGATCAGTTCACAACTCTACCAGCAATGCATTAATGTCCCAATTTTGCCACATCCCCTCCAGCATTCATTACTCTCCCCTTCTTTCATTTTAGCCACTCTCCTAGGTGTGAGGTGATACCTCAGAGTTGGTTTGATTTGCATTTCTCTAATTATTAGAGATTTGGAACACTTTCTCATGTGCTTATTGATACTTTTGATTTCTTTACCTGAAAATTGCCTATTCACGTCTCTTGCCCATTTTTCAATTGGGGAATGGCTTGATTTTTTATACAATTGCTTTAACTCCTTGTATATTTAAGTAATTGGACCCCTGTCAGCTTTTTTTGTTATAAAGATTTTTTTCCCAATTTGTTGTTTCCCTTCTGATTTTGACTACATTGTTTTTGTTTGTACAAAAGCTTTTTAGCTTAGTATAATCAAAACCATTTAATTTACATTTTGTAATTTTCTCTAACTCTTGCTTGGTTTTAAAATCTTTCCTTTCCCAGATGTATATTACTTTTAACCTAGTTCACTATTTCATAAGATTATATATATATGTTCATATATATATATAATCTTCTATATGTGTGTGTGTAAATTTATGTGTCATATCACACACTATGCATTTATAAACACTGAATAAAATGATATTTTCATAATACAGCAAAAGTAAAAAATAGAAAATTGAACATGAAATCATTATTAATAGATTGCTTTCCTTTTTTAATTCAATATTTAACTTTAAAAAGTCCTTATTTTCTATCTTAGTGACAAGTCTAAGACAGAAGGGCACAAGGGTTAGGCAAATGAAATATTATTAAGTGAATTGACCAGAGTTACACAGCTAGGAAATGTCTGAGCCTAGTTTCTCCTGACTTCATACCTGGTGCTCTCTCCACTGTGTTACCTAGCTGCCACTCAATTCCTTTGAAACTTTCTTATCTGTCACTCCTTTTGATCTACCTTCTGTGCATTTCTTTTTCTTCTAAATGGTTCTGATATGCTTTTCTTATTTCTTTTTTGTCACTTCTATCTTAAATCCTCTCTATCCTTCCCTATTACTCCCTAAATGTTGGAAAACGAATGATAAACAACCCCTCAAATTAAGAGGGTATGAAGATTTATATCAAATAAGAATGTTAACTCTGAAAGTTCACATTAAGTTAGAGCAGAATCAAGGGTTGATTTCCAAGAACAAAACTTTTCTCATATCTGCATGTAGTCATTTTTGTACCAAAGATCCTATTATATGAAGATGAGATAATTATTAGCTAAATGAAAAGTAGTATAGGTTTTTGATTAATTTTTTTGTTTTTATATAACTTAAGGAGAATGCATTTTCTTAAACTTTTTTTTAAACCCTTAACTTCTGTGTATTGGCTCCTAGGTGGAAGAGTGGTAAGGGTGGGCAATGGGGGTCAAGTGACTTGCCCAGGGTCACACAGGCCTGGCTCTCAATCCACTGAGCTACCCAGCTGCCCGAGAATGCATTTTCTAATCAACAGTAGTGATTGTGACTGTCAGACACCTAGAGTCAGAAAAATACTAATAAAGATTTAACAATCAGGAATAAGTTCTGTATTAAAATAGCAGCTGACTATAAATACTATTATGTTCAGTGATTTGGAATTGCTGTATTATAACACATTTTTTAATATTACATTTTCTTCTATGGTCTGTCATTTGACAGATGGAAATTTTTTTTCACATTAGGATGAGAATATAAACTTTCTATTTCTTTCATTTTATTTGCTCTTTATTTCTGAATGATCCTATCTCTGGTAAGACTAAATAAAATTTCCATAGCAATTAGTAACAATTATCAGTAAAACTATTGGGTTTTTTCCCCACTATGTTCTTTTGACAAGAGGAAAACAAACATTATGCTACATGATACTGTTTTGAATAACAGCTACCTGCTTACTAGATTCTAGCCAAAAAAATCTCTGTCTTGGCTTTAAAATAAATATTTTCTATCTTTCCAATTACTTGTAATAAAATGTTTTCTGAAGTTATGTTTTTTTTGAAAGTCTTAAGATCTAAATTACCTCCTTTCTTTCCTTCTGTCTTCCCTTTTAGAGATAGCAAGCAATTTCTTCTTGGTTATAAATGTATTATCATATAAAACATTTATTTATTGTCCATTGTTGTAAGAGAATATTCATTTAAAACCAAAACCCAAAGTAAAAACAAAAATAAGTATTCTGACACCAAAAGTTCTTTTTCTGGAGGTGGATAATATTCTTTGTTATAAGTCCTTCAGAATTCTTGGATCATGATATTGTTAAGAATAGCTAAGTCTTTCACAAATGATCATGTTACAATATTACCACTACTGTGCACATTGTTCTCCTGGTTCTCCTTTTTTCACTCTATATTAGTTCATTTAAATCTTTCCTGGTTCTCCTTCTTTCACTCTGTATTAATTTGTGTAGATTTTCTAGCTTTTTCTGAAATCATCTTGTCATCATTTCTTATAGTACAATAGTATTCCATCACCAATATGTACCACAATTTGTTCAGCTATTCCCAAACTGATGGACATCTCTTCAATTTCAAATTTTTTCTGCCATAAAAATAGCTGATGTAAATATTTCTTGCAAGTAGGTCCTTACTTTCCTTTTTATCTCTTTGGGATGCAGAACTAGTAATGGTATAACTGGATCAAAGTGTATATGTGGTTTTATGGCCCTTGGGGCATAGGTCTAAATTGCTCTCCAGAATGATTTGATCAGTTCACAATCCCAGCAAAAGTGCATTAATTTCCTAATTTTTCCACATCCCCTCCAATTCATCACTTTCTTTTACTGTCATATTCATCAATCTAATAGGTGGTGCCATGGTACCTGAGGTTGTTTTAATCTGTATTTCTCTAACCAAGTATGATTTAGAATATTTTTCTTATGATTATTAATAATTGATTTCTTCATCTGAAAACAGCTTGTTCATATCCTTTTACCATTTGTCAATTTAGGAATGGCTTGTATTCTTACAAATTTGTCTTAGATCTCAAAAATTTGAAAAATGAGATTTTTATCAGAGAGCTTAGTTATAAAAAGTTTCACAGTTTCCATTTTATTAAAATTCTATTTTAATATTGGTTACATTGGTCTTGTTTGTACAAACTTTTTTTCAGTTATTCATTTTACATCTTGTAATGTTCTCTGTCTCTTGATTTGTCACAAATTAATCCCTTCTCCATAAACATGACAGGTAAGCTATTCTAGATTCCCCTAATTTACTAATGGTATCAACCTTTATGTCTAAATCATATATCCATTTTGAATTACTGCCCTTAATGAGATACTACAATGTTAAATTAGTTGCCCATGGCCTCTCAGCTGGGATATAGCAGAGATCTTAAACTTGGGCTTTGTGATTTTAAGGTAGTTCTCTATCTACTACAACATTTTACCTCTTTGTTTGCAAAGTGAAGAAATGAATCCAGAAAAAATATGATTATATAAATGAAGATATGTTTAATGGCAAGATAACTTATCAAAAACAAGGTAGGTATCATTTTATTGCAGTTAAAATACCTTTTTAGTAAACAAGGAATTACTCAGCTGTATTGTTAATTGATATTTTATGCAGTTTTGTTTAATTGTATTTGGAGAGTGCACTTTGTTGGTGACCTTATGTTGAAAAATTCACAATATTGAAAATAGATAAGACCTTAGAAACCATCTAGTTCAGACTATTTTACAGATGAGTAAACTGAAATATACAGCATTAAATGACAAATTCAAAATCATATAGCTAAAGATGATTAGAGATATTTTTATTTGTATGACTTTTATTGCCACCAAACATCATATATGGAAAAATTTTTCTAAAGGGTTATACTTTTCATTGATATAAATAGTAGTGCTTATTTTAAAATTCAGGGAGTTTACTCACTATTTTATTATCTACTTATTAAATTCTAAATGAGATGTAACACATGGCATGAAATCTCAAGTAGGATTCACATTTCACAGGGTCTGCCTTAGCTAATAAAAGTAGCCATATCATCCCAACCTGACCAAGATCACATTTGTAATTTCTCTGCTTGTGCAGACGTGTTGATTACTAACATCAGCTATTGTTCACACTTTCCTTCTGGGTGTCATGGCTCTATTTTTGCTGTTATCTCTCCTCCTTAGATAAAGAACATCATGCCAGGCTGTATTATCTATACTTTCCTACCTTAAAGCTCCCCACTTCCAAGTCAATCAACTTAACTTCTTTAAGATCTAATATAAGGAAACATCCATTTTTAAACAATGTTTCTATCCAACATAGTTTTCTTGTAAAGTTAAAGTAATTATAATTTATCAAAATGTCATCCCAAAATAGAAGGGGATGTGTGGTTTAATTATGTTCATGCTATTTCTCTATAAGATTAAAAAATCTATTAATTTATAGGCCACTGGTAAAGTCAGTGAAATGAACATGATGTTCCTGAATTCCCTAATATTCCATTGAAGGTGGCCTACACAATGAGTGGCCTATTTTAAAAGGTTAATAACGCTCTTCCTAGATTACAAATCTTGAACTTTAGGATGCTGTTAATTAAAGAGAAAAGTTTGTCACTGGCAGAATTTTTGTTCTATTATGACATACAAAAATGAAAATATAGTGACATAGAAATCATGTTTTCTAAAGGGTATGACTCAGTTCTAATTTTTTTTTAGATTGCATGACACTCATCATCCAAAAGGCTTTGAAAATAATTTGGAAGATATCTTTTATCATTCCAATTGGAAAAAATAATAACTGTTAGAATACTAACCACAAAATAAAGGCTTTGGTTTTATGTGCTCTAATTTAATATTGTCTAGGTAGAAAGATTTGACTACCTCAACAAGCATTAAGAATTTACAAAAATGGGAGACTATTGATTCTTCTGACCATCTACTTTAAAATCTCAAATGACCTGAGTTACCTTAAAGGCCATCATAGAATAGATGACTTTTCCTTTTGGGGGACTTTAGAAACACATATAATATAGAGTAGAAAAAATTCAAATGGTTATAAAATCAGAGATTGTGAGCTGGGAGGGATGATAGAGGACAACTTCCTTGTTTTCCACATATGTAATTTAAGACTCATACAGTTTAAATCACTTGTCAAAGTTCACATACTTAGTAAATAACAGGTTTTGAACTCAAGCCCTCTGATTCTAGAGCTTTCATTAAATTCAAGAAAACAAAATATCATAAAAAATAATAAATCTCCAAAGCTTATCCACTGAAGAAACAGGTTAGAGAATTTATGCTAAACATTTTTTTCATTACTTTGGAAGAGAAGCCAATTACTTAATAATCTACTAGATACAGACATAGGATCAATCAGAAAGTTAAAAAACATAAAAGATAGAAGCTAAAAGGGATCTTTGAGTTGATCTAGTCCAAACCTGTCATTTTAAAAATGAAGAAGTCCAGGTTTAGACTTGCCGAAGGTCACACAAAATGTAAGTGTCAGATCTGGAGCTGAATGTAGGTCCTCTAAAACCTTTCTGTTTGAGCACACTCTCAAAAAAAAAAAGTTGAGATTAACAAGGTATAGTTCAAAGACAGAAACTTCTCATGTAAACATTCTTAGAAACATTGTTATAGCCAAAAAAGCTTATAGAAATATTATAGCCAAAAAGCTTAAACTCATAACAAACAGCTTGGCAGCATCATACCCTGTTAAGCAGGGGGGTTTGGATCAACGTCATCCTCTGCTCAAGCAGGGCAGTTATCTGTGACTCACAGTCCCAGGGACACAACTCCTGGCTGACAGTCCCAGGGACACCACTCCTCCCCTAGACGGAACAACCTTGAAGATTCCTAGACAGAACAGCTTTGAAGATTAAGAATCATATCCTGTGGTTCCTGGAAGCATCCCTACTCCCTCTATCTTGCTATTAGCTAACCCTAAGACAAAGGCACCTATATCCTAGAAACATATATATTCCCTCCTTTGAATGCATCACTTGGGATTCTCTTGCTGAGTTCCCCCAGCACGCACTGGCAATAAAGCTTTCTCCTGCTTTGATTGCATTGTCTCGTGTGTTCCTCTGGTGGCCACCCATTTGAACCCTAACAACATGATTTGGTAATCTTTATAAAAGAGAGAGAGAGAAAGAAGAGAGAGAGAGATGGAAGTGTTAGGGTTCAAAATGGGTGGCCTCCAGAGGAACACGCGAGACAATGCAATCAGAGCAGGAGAAAGCTTTATTACCAGTATGCACTGGGGAAACTCAGCAAAGAGAGTCCTGAGGGGGCATTCAGAATAAGGAATATATATAT